>NW_022145600.1:33505930-33760930 GCF_000002235.5 Strongylocentrotus purpuratus
TATCATATAACACTCTCTATCTCTCTCTCTCTCTCTCTCTCTTTTACTTTTGCTCTCTTTCTTTTGCCCTCTCCTTAACTTTATGCCTCGCTCTGCTTTCAATTTGTTTGTCTATGTGTGTGTGTGTGTGTGTGTGTATCTCTCTCTCTCTCTCTCTCTCTCTCTTCATGAACCTCACTCATTTCTCTCTCGCTTGCTCTCTCTGTCTCTCTTTTTGATACTGCAAACTTAACTTGACCTTCCTGTTTCACTTCCTGTCACAGGGTCTTCATTGGTCTAAAAATGGCAGCTCCCAGGTCAAGTTGAGACTGAACACTAGAGGGCTCCCTACAGTTATAAACTTGGCTTTGAGGATGGAGGACATGTGACAGTCACGTGTCCAAGCTGATGCCAAATCAACACAAAATGAATTAATTTGTTCCACAAGAGGTTTTTCATTGAGTGTATTTAATATACCTTTACTTTTCTCTATGAGTGAGGTAAGAATTTGTTCGTAAATCACAAAGATGTTTGTTTTTCCCCTTGTGAGGATGCATTTTTGATAAATACATATTTTTCTGAGAAATTCAAAGTGCCATCTTAAACTTATCATGTAGATTGCAGAGAACAACTGATATAGTTCACTGTTTGGAAATCCTAGGCCCCAATTCATGAATTCGAACCATTGTTAAAATCATGGATTGAACCTCCACCCTTGTCTAAAAGAGGTGTATATACATGTAATAAGTGTATATTTTCCTTTCATCGAGCATGAAGACACGCATCTACAGTATGGAGGTTTACACCAGTGGTTGAAGTAAACCTCTATGGTGAATTTTGGCCATAAAGTGCTTATGCCCGTACAGCATATAATCTTGCTCTTCTTTATCCCATTACGACGGTGTAAGCATTGAATGATGAGATAAATAAAGGAGCTCAAACACCCCAACCCCCTCCTCCTTATTGGTAGATAGGATCAATCTGTCAGGCACCATGATCAGAAAATTCTGGGCCCTGTTTCATAAATCTTGTTATCAATGACAAATATGCTCTCAGCCAATCAGATGCCACGATTTCAGTAGCTCATAACAATGAATATAACCTGTTATTAATATCAAGTTTTGTGAAACAGGACTCTATCTCAATCTACATACACTTTTGTCTCAAAAGGCAGTGCTTTCAGTTTGTTCCCAGAAATCTTTTACTTTTCTTGCTTCCTCCTTCGCTCAAATTTCACTTGTTGATATCTTAATGTGATTTAAACTATATTTTGGTTGAGGTGGGTGAAATTTCCCTTTACTGAATCTCTACGAAACTGAACTGAGTGCCTCATTTCTATGTCATCATATATTCAAAATTGACCAGTGTAATGGAGATGGGATTTACCTACAGTATATTAATCACCATCTTAAAGTTGTTTTTATTTCTTCTCTTATTTACCCAATTCCTTGTCATACATGTATATCAAAATCGGACTGTTTACAAGTATATATATCATCATTTTGTTCTGCAATACTGCCCCCCTTGCTGTATATATAAGGATGAAATTGATATTATGACATACTGGCAATTCTAGATTCTTACATTGTATATTGGACTGTATAACTTCATTAAGAATTTTAATTGTTGCATGTGATGAACCTTGGAGGGAAAGTCCACTTTGGAAATCAGCTTAAACAAAAGCATAGAAATGAGAGAAGCAGATCTGGGAAAGTTGTAAGTAAAATCAGATAAAGGATAAGGAATTAATGAGTTTTAAAGTCGGAAATGTGTGAACAAGACATCATATTAAACTCTTGTTTTTTACTCTAGTATCTGGGCTCTGTTTCATAAACTGTGCTATCATCAATAACATGTTACAATAAAAGTTATATGCTTCTGAAATTATTGATGCGAGCTAAATTGTAATAGAAATGTGATACTTGTTATTGATTAAGAGCTTTATGAAACAGGGCCAAGAATTTTCACCTAACATCACATTAATTCTATGGTACAAAATATTTACTATTAAGACAGTAATGTGGATTTTGTGATTTGATTGATGATATGCGGGCAATAGATATGCCCTGCTAGTGACAAACATAGACTTATTATGAGGTGATGAGAGCAGCATTTCTCTGAAAAAGACTATGAGCGATTTATTCATTTGCTATATTTATATCAAATGTGTATACTATCAAACTATATATTTGTATATAATCGGCAGCAGCATTGTATTTGCATGTTCTCTCTCTCTCTCTTTATTATTTTAACTATTTTCTTTTTTTTATTAGTTTAATGGGGATAATTCCATGCTTATAGCGTTTGGGGCTGTCGTATTTTTACCTTTATCATTTTTTTTTATTGCAAATTTGTCCAATGTGATTTCCCTGCAGGTCTATGCGCAATTTAATTTGGTCTGGTACAATTTTCTTCATGCATTTCCATTTATTCAAAGCAACTTTATTTTTTATCTTGACATAATTTGTTTTGTTTTAGAGCACAATTTTTGTGCAAGTAATAATTCCAAGTGCATATATATAAATTTGCGGTGCAGAGTAGTTTTTTTTATATGGAGTGTTAGAAGAATAAAATATAGGAATCATCATATTGAGTTACTTGTTGTGAAGACAATTTAACAAGGAAAGTTTTGCAATTTTCAAGACTGCCCCATACTGGCAGGTAAAGTCAGCTATTAAATCAACTCACATTCAATTTTTTTTTCACTTCTGCACTGATTTAGTTAGTCAGAAACAGTGCTTTATTTAAAGCTTTTTCTTTTTCTTTTTTCTTTTTTGTGGGGTCCCAATTTTCATTTCCTTCTACATTTAAGAATTTATTGTCTTGAATGAAATTGTAAATAAGCTCATCAATTTGTAAAACACTACATAGGAATGTATTGATGGTACATGTATTTATAGTTACTAATCTAGAATATCAATAGAGAAGTAGAAAAGTGAAAGTCTTTGTGATAATTGTGAATCTTTATGACTATTGTACAAAAATATTTGTAGTTCTCTTGTTCTTTTGTATTTCTAGTTTCTATGTATTTATAATGGAGAGGATGAGAGTGGATGAAAGTCACTGAAAAGTGTACCATTATTATAATTATTTGTCTTAAACAATATTGACAAGCAATTTTGAAAGTATTAAAGTAGAACTAAACGATAGGTCAATTTTTAAGAGGACTATGTCATATTGATGATATAATGGGAGTAAGTAAGATAGGAATATTTTTTTCTTCATTTGGAGCACTACGGATCATAATAAATAATTAGGGAATATCTGAACTTGATTAAACGTACCTGTACATGTATCTCCTGTTTAAAAAAAAACTTATGGCTTCAAACTTTCACAAAAATTAAAGTGACTGGAAAGTAGGCTTTCCTGTGTGTTTTTATTTTCAGGGAACATAGCAGTGTGGTTATCGTGAAGGTTGATTGTTAGCACATTGTACATTATTACACTAAATGTTCATTCATACAGGCATCAAATTCAGTATTAAATCATATATTTTTTCAACATATTTTTCATTCTATTATTTAATATTATTGTCACATTGTCATCGCAATGAAATTTTGCATAGTCTACAAAATTGGTTAAGATTCTGTGCTCTGTAGTGTTAAGAAAAATGCGCACATTATTTTCTTTACTCTTCAAAAGCCAAGGTCCCCTGCCACAAAATGTGCCTGAAAATGTTAACGACCGAAGTGCTGCAGTTGATTCTATTGGATGTGGATAAATCTGTTTGTTTGGTTCTACATGTAAATCCTTAGTAATACTAAGACTATGTGTCAATTACTTTATACCAGTAATGAAATTTGATTGGTAAGAAGAGTTCAAAGTACTTTTTCATCAAAGTCTTGAGAAATGAATTTGCTTTTCACCCAAGTGATCATTTTAGGGCTTTCTTAAGAGGTGAGATTCATCCGAATCCGTGGCAACTTGAATTGCAAAGTTGCAGTTGACCATCTCTCATGTACATTGATTGAGTTGCACTCAAATCAGATCAGTTGCAATCAGTATGAATCAATGGAAACTCGTAATAAGACGACGCCCCTTGTTTTTCTTTCAAAGAAGAATTGTTTATTCATGATATTTGAGGACTTTCTCTCCATTTTGCATTTATCGTATGTTGTAATGTCTAAATACTGCTTTAGCCAGTGACTACTGTTTACAAGATATTTTCATGATGTATAGGGCAAATTAAAAAATAAAACTTGTAACCTAGCTAGATAATTTGTGACAGGTGCACTATAAATTATGTCATTTGAATACTTTCATGCCTTTTATGAATCCATCTTCATGAAATCCCATCTTATTTGATCATGTTCAACCAAAGATACATGGACCGAGATAAGGAATGTTTTTCACAAGATTTTTGTGACGTACTAGGATATTTGTAATAAAAGTCAAGAACTAAGATTATTAAAAGGGTTATAATGTTTTCTTGAATAAATTAAGAGTGGCTCTGGAAAATATTTTCAACAACTAATTATGATATGAATATGACTATTTTACCATCCATGAAAAAGCTTGCTGAACTTTATTATTTTAAGAACCTGAGTAAGAAAGTTATTTAAGCGGATTTTACATGCGTGATTAACAGAAATGTGTTCAATCTTATAATTTGATGAAATGAATACTTACCAAACCATGCACTTACCGTATACCGGTAATCAAAATTTAAAATTTGGAAGGAATTGTTGATACAATGAATCAGAATGTACTGTAACTGTAAGTGAATGTAATTTCCTGTTTATCGTCATGTCGTAAGAAGTAGTACTTCTAGACAAAATTGACAATGAAAAGTAAAAACATGCAACTGATTTGTGCTTCGATAATAATTTGTTTATTTTATTTCATTTTTTCTTTCTATTTGCTCGTTTTCTCATTTTGTGACTCTTTGCAAATCCGTTCAACAGACAGAAGTGACTGTTCATTCAACAAATAACGATTTGTTTCTTTGTTTCTTCAGCTATTGATTGCTTAAACTGATCTTGCATTGCATGTTTATTCAGGTTTGTTAATTTGTTAAATTCATGTTGCTTTTAATTTAGTGACAAAAAAAAATCATTATGCAGCTTACAATTGAAAAAGAATACAAGTGAAAAAAATTGATGTACGGTATGCTGTTTGTTTTGTTTCTAGTTCTAAGATGTTTATCTAAGTTTTTGCTCCCTCCTCTCTGTCTTCACTCTCTCTCTCTCTTCTTCTTCTTCTTTTTTGGGTTAAGTCTGCCTCCTACACAGTTGAAGATTCTTGCAGACTGACTAGTGTGTGACTACTGTATGTGTGTGCTTACGAGAGCCAGGTGTATGGTGCAATGCTATTAATACGGTGCAAGTAAAACTCTTCTCTAATGTGAATCCCTCCATGCAATACATACGTAAGAAATCAAAATAAGAACAATAAGGTCAATGTTTCATTTTACATTTGAAGTTCATTCATACAATTTAATAATCATTATCTGTCCATACTCACGCCCACACACACTTGATCAATGTGACCATTATGAATCAAATTAACTCCCAAGGCTCGTTCAAGTACATTTTTGTATGATGCGGTAAATGTGCTGTGAAACAGCTGCCGCTCTTTTGTTAACATGTGAATGAATGGCAGGCGCAACAAAGGTCCTACTATCCTACGCATATACACTGAGCGGTTTTGCTGCATTATATCTGAACAAGGCTTTACATGTACATGCATAAATCAGATTATAAAACTCATTAACTTGAGCTAAAATTTGCTTACCGGGTAGTTTGCCTATTTTGGAAACAATTTTAGTTATGGTCATGCGATTGCATTGTGAAAGAAACATTGTGAACTCGATCAGAAATGGTTGATCATCTTGCATAGACGTACCCCAGGGTTCTGGAATCATCAAAATGATAAGAAATTTGGCCAAGTCTTCATAAAGTTAGAATCACTGTACACAGAAAGATGTATATGGGACTACACACACGTGCGCGACACGTGCATGTGTATCTCTCAACAGGCAAGAGATACACTAATTCACCAAATATATCAATTAGTAGGCGGTTTCCCATCAAAATTTTTATCATCATGAATTATTCAAAACATATTCTTTCACATGATTGGTAATAAGAGCTTCCATTTCATTTTTTGAAATTGGGGCGTTTTCAATACTGGTCTTTACCTTTAACGTCCAGGTGATGACCCCACAGTCTACATAATCATAGAAACTACCTCTTCATTCGGCAATATAAAGGTGCATTTCTGGATAATTTCACTATTTTTTGTTGATTTTTTTACCATCATAGTCATTTTTAATGATTGAATTCAGCAATAAATTAAGAATACAGTGCAGTTGTGACCAGAAAAGCTATTAACAATGAAGAGTGAAATATGATGACACAATGTGCAGACATGTTTCTCTTTGTCTTTTATAGTATACTCTCACTATCTAAATAGAGAGTATACACATGCACATGAATACCAAGACGTTGTGGGTCAGGACAGGTTGTGCATCCGGACAGTTGATTTAAAACGGTAATTCAAAGAAATTTACACACAATATTTCACCAATCTTTTCAGACATTTGATAGACAATATTGTAAGGGATAAATATTTGTGATGGTTCATGCTATTTGATGCATAGAGATTTTGGATCACTATTGTACCTGATAAATATCTCCGTCCTGTCGCAAATGTATATGGAATTCGTCTGACCATTTTAGTACTTCATTTACTAATGAATTATCTCATTCACATATGCTTTATACACAAACCACTTGCTCCCTGCAGGTAATGGGTAAAATAACAGTTCTTTGAAATGTCCTTGGGCCAACAGGTATGTTATGTTCTATCTGAAGTAGTACTGATTGATGATAGACCTGCTCAAATTTCCTCACAACTTATCAATAATATCTTTAATTAATACATTTGTGTAGATAGCATGGGCAGTGACAACAATGTAACACACTTTCATTCAAATATACATGACATAAATGCTGTTTTGACAGTAAAAATATGGTTATAAACATCATAAAACAAATCAAGTGTTGAGATTTTGTAGTCCAAAAGAGAGATGAATGGTCACATTTTCAATGTAAAACCAAACCTCTTTTTATAGCACACATAGTTTTGAAAGAATAGAATTTTAAGAAATGTATATAATCATTTCTTTCAGGAAGCATACTTTAAAGCAATGGGCGTCATGAATAAAGAAACATATTGTGAGGTACGCTTGCAATTTATTGATTCATAGTCATTGTGGAAGACTTCATAAATGCATCAGCTCTCACAACATTACTCATAAATTAAAACAGCACATTGCGAACATGGTACCCAACTTGAAAATGTTACAGAGATTGTTTTATAATAATTTACTGTAATAACAAAATTTCAATCTTTCATGTTTTGTCCAGTATTACAGATTACAGTCCCATGATCTAAGTTTTAGACAAAATATAACATTAAATGGACATGGTCTCCAAATTAACCATACTTTACTTGTAGGAATAGTTGTGTTGAGGTCAAGGCAGGATAATCTCGTGGAAACTAATCTTGTCAAAATGACAACAGATTATTCACTTTGAAATCTACATTACACAATTTGAGCCAAGTCAATTTTTCTTTTCACATAAAAGAAAAAGAGTTTTGATCATAGTTTCGTTCACATATAAAATAGTAAACTGTAGCTTTCAAAAAAAAAATGACATAAGAGCAATATGCTTCATGTTTCTGTATGTTTTAACCAGGAAGACTGAGTTTTTACTAACATCTCCCTGTTATACCACACATACTGAGTGAATGTTATAACAAACAAATAGTGAATACACATACAGCACCTTAATCTTGATTGTGCAGCTAACTTTTCTTCATCCCCACTTGCCGCAAACACACACAAAAAAACGATGCAGTTTCCCACATTATTTACTCCTTTCAATACACAATACAATAAAGCCATTGTGACAATACTATTTAATGGGTATTGCACTGTGAGGTATTTGTGGCTAATTCCCTGCAATGTGCCCTGTATATTGTGATACATATGATATTTATTTGTATATTCAATGAATAAATGAAACATCTCTTGATATGGCTATGACTGGAGGTATGGATTCTAGACAGCACCATAATTCAATGGTCGCATCAAGAGATTCTGCATTTTTGGTTGAAATATTGAGGGTTCAGTGACACAAAGACGTAACTCCATATTTCTCCACAATGAGTATTTGATATCAAAATGCTCAGAAAATGTGAGCTTTCCAGGAAACACAAAGACTTAACTCCACCTAACATCCCATTGAAGTCAATGGCAAGTGAAACATAGAGTTACTCCTTAAGGCCTAAGAGCTCAGTGACACATAAACCGCTTTTTCTCAAAATGGCCAAAATGGAGTTGCGTCTTTGTGTCACTGGCCCCTCGATATGTATAAAAAAGACAATTGTCATCGGGGATACCTTGCAAGGAATGGCTCATTTGTGCATCATATATTCTTTGATTTTAAAAATCAATTGTAAAATCATGTGGAATGCATGACAGTTTTTTTCATTCGCAGGGATAAATACTTTGCTCCCAGATGTCACAATTGATAAGAGCTTTTAAAAATATAAAATTTGTGAATAATATCTAATTTGACTAACTACATTGGTTGTTTGAATCACAAGCCCTTGTTATAGAAGACATAGGGTAGCGAGTCGCCATATTTGTCTTGTATAGCTTTCCTTGTGTCAGGTTCCAGCTTGGATACAGCGATGGTGCTGCAGAGACAAGTGTGAATCGAGAGAGAGAAGACAGAGAAGAGAGAGAGAGGGAGAGAGAAAGAAAGAGTTAAATAGAGTGTGAGAAGTAGCCGGAAAGTGACAGAAAGGGGGAGGTGGATTGTAAAGTTCGTAAAGAAGTAGAATGTAAGGAGAGAGAGAGTAAAAGCATGAGAAAGAGTGACAAAGATGGATAGAGTAAACATGAATAGTATAAGAAAAAGAAAGTATGAAAGAGAGAGACAGAGACAGAGGGAGAAAGGAAAAGATTACAGGAAAAAAAGAGAAAACAAAATGTGTTATGAATAATATGATTTGATTGATCTACATTTGCCACACTCAACCCAGGTGATGTAAATGGGTACCTGGCAGGAATTAATTCCTTGAAATGCTAGAGTGCCACAGTGGCTGCCTTGCTAAAGCCATGGTAATAATCGGGGCAGCGCCAGGAGCGTCACAACGTGACGGACATGTGCGCTATATAAGAAGCCACCATAATTATTATTATTATTCCCTCCTTTGGAATTGTATTACTCTGATGTATCAATTTGACAGTTATATTAGAGACAATGATACAGTGTACCCAGTCATTTGTTTAGCGGGGCTGATAACTGTCACAGTGATAATCTTGAGATTTCCTAAATTCCATTACAACACACTGCATTAAAAACAAATATCATTCTGTTAGGAACTCAAAAGCTGACTTACCTCTTTTGAGGAAACAAGGCACATGCACATGGTGTCATGAAGACCAGACTGCAAGAAAGAAAAATTGTATAGTTAAAAATAAAGTATGTTTCAGTAATGTATTGTTCCAAAAATGTATTGTTCAAAATATGTATTGTTAAAAGCTTACCAAAGATTTAGTTGTTAAATCGTATCTGTCTCCTAAGACCATGGCAATTAGATTCTTTGAAATCAAGATTAGAGTTCTTCTAACAGATTTGAAACTGGGTATGATTCAAAGTTTAGGTTAAATTGCTATAAATGTTACTTTGGGATTACAGAAAAAACTTGCAACAATTAGAAGTAAGTTCAATGCATAGTGATAGATAACTTGACATTTTTCATTGGTTTTTCCTGCTGCCTAGAACACTTATAAAAAACTATACACATAAAACCTTTGATTCACTTTGGAATACATGGTTCAACAGTGAGGTGTCGACCATAACAATATCATTCTATTTTTACAGATATCTCAATAGAGTAACAAATTCCCAAACACTTTCTCAAACATGAACGTACATGTATTTTGTAGCAAAATATTTAGTAAAGGATCATTAAAAAAGAGAGCCAAATTAAATTCATACACTCTACAAGTCTACAAGATACTTCAATAAAGACAATAAAAATGCCTAGAACCTTCCTGAGGCATTAAATCTTTTGGTATTATTATTTAAAGTTTTGCTTTGGTTAAGGAAAGGCAAGGAAGAGAAAATGACTTACAAGCATCCTACACCCAAGACTTGGAACGGAGCATGCAGTACAGGTACTTTGTTGAACCATGGGTATTTTATCAAGCGTTCCATAATAACTGGTAGCACACCTAAAGGTAAGAGAGAAGATACATTAATACATGTTTGTAAACCTGATCATAATTTTTTTTTCATGGCAGGCATTAGCATAGGCATACAGACAGATAAACTGAAAGAGCAGGCTAGTAGTGAGGCGATATTAATTTTGCGTCAAATACAGCTCCAGCATTTGCACCCCAAATAATTCTGAAATCATAATCCAGAATCTCTTGAGAAAGTACACACAGAAGCAATATCTAACAGGTGTGAACCAAAAATCAACTTACACAATGTCTTACTTCAGATAAATTCTATTTTTGTTGTAGACATTTCAGTAAACATACATGGTCCTCTGTTTACCAAGTCAGGACCGGTGATACCAGAAGGGATGGGGGAATTTCCCTGCAAGTTTTTCATAGTGATCATTGCCCCCCTCCCCCCCCCCCCCTTGTTTGCAAACACTATTTACCTGATACCAAGATAGGAAAGATATAAGATAAATGAACAAGAGAAAACATAATATTTTGACTTACACATGCCAGGAGCTGCCATGAAAATTCTAGAGAAGACTACCTGAGAAATGCCTTTTACTGCTGCTTTCTGTAGAGATTAAAACATATACTGGTATATCAAATGTTTTATTTAGAGCATGGCCAAACACTTAACACAGCAAATGGATAAGCAAAAACATACCTACATATATTAAATCGAATCTTATCAAATAGGTTGAGTAAAACAAGAAGCACTTAACAGCCAAGTGACCATTGTAAACACAAAGCCTTCTTTAATTTCCCTTTCTGTTGAACTTAAATCTTACCCATCACTTACAGGTATAGACCAGTTCTGGTCATGTGATTGCATTGTGAAAGAAACGGTGTGGCTTCCAAACCACAATGCAAATCAGTCGACACATTAGTACAATTAAAAAAAAATTTACCTCAGAGATGTTTTCATCTTCCATTAATTGACAAAGTCAAAGAGATGAAGAAAAAAAAATAATCACAATTATTGAGTGCATTAGTTCCAACTTTGGCAAAAGGGTTGAGACTTACCCTTGATTTTCCGACCTCTTTGCCCTGGTCGTCATAGATGACGATACCGTTGATGAGCTCCTGTTGTCTCATCATGGGAATGTTCACACAGTTAGCTGCAGCTACAGCAGCAAACGGGACATACCTGGCTATCAGAGGAGGCGCAGTCTGAACGGTAGGTAGAGAGAGAATAACTCATACTCATACACATCAATACTTGTGGTAATGCCAAAACAACTTTTGGAGAGGTGTCATGGACGAGTGGATATGTCACCAGACTGTGGATCACAAGGTCCACGGTTCAAGTCCCACTACGTCACAAATGTCCTGTGGCAAGACATTGATCTACATTTGCCACTCTCCACCCAGGTGTTAAATGGGTAACCGGTAGGATGCGAAAGCTAATGTGCTAAGATTAGCAAGTGTGCGCTTGTCAAAATGACGCCTGGCTGGAATGCTCTCCAGGGAGTGGAGAATATGCATACATTGTGTGCGTGTAAGCCTTAATCCGATGAACGGGAAATAATATATACATATATTTGTAAAACGCTTTGAGAGGGTCTTCAGTATATAAGAACTAGCTATTATTATTATTTGTCAGATTTCTTTGAAAAATCTTTCTCACTATAAGACACTTCGTAGATACTGTACGCGCATGGGCAGATAAAGGTCATTTTAACAAAACTGTGAGACCCATCAATACGGGTACCTCTATGAGATCGCATTATGACTGAAATATTGTAGATATGTCATACAAATATTTCAATACAGGTAAACTTGATTGACAGTACACAGGCAAGAGGTTACCGTGTTTGCTTTACAATCACAGCTACGCACCATGATAAAAGAGTTCTACTGATTACGCATGATTCCATTTTTTCCACATGTATACATATTTCATGATACTTTGCACTATGCACTAAAGGAACACTTTAAACCATATAGTCTGTTTAAGCATAACATTATGTAAAACAAAGTAAAGTATTGTCTCTGTTGTGTGTACTGTAAATTAAAATTATACAAAGATCTTCTCTTCTCTTATGATTAATAATTTTGGTAGGTATAACTACTAATAAAATATAATGAATTCCTTAATTTCTCTTGTACAGTCTTGTTAATTTAATGTACATGTACTTACTTTGGTTAATGCATTAAGTCCTATAGCTGTGACCAGAGCACCCCCAGTGGCTGTGGCATAGGCTGTGCCAATTTGCCTGTTTGTAAAGAAATTCATGAAAAATTCAAGGTCAAAATATATCTACATACCTTAATTAAATTTAGGAATTTGATATAAAGGTCGGATGGAGCAATGAATTATAAAAAAGATTATCTGTAACTGATTAATAGACTTGTGGAATTGCATTCATATATGCTTTCCATAGTACATTTAGAGCAATTATACTTAAATAGAAATTGCAAAGATGAAACAAAGTTTCTTTCATTTACAACATACTAGATATATTGAGGTCATTTTCATCATCACTTTTCTATAATGTAAGCTTGCACTTGCATGATACTAAACTATACAATCAGACTTTTAAAGTTACATTTCTGACTCAGACTAGGCTACTGCCTGTACACCCGGAGCAGTACAAGGTGGAAATTAATACAAATACAGGTGTATAGACCTTTAAAGAAAAGAGGATGATCCATAAAACAGGAAGAATACAACTTAAATGTGCTGCAAATTTGCAAAATAGGTTTGAGCACTTGGTAGTTGGTACATTGGTTCACAGAAAGAATATTCTGTCCTATAGTATTGTTTAGGCAGAGTATACAGAAATAATATAGTTAGAGGTTCATTAAATAAAAATACAAGAATGAGTAAATAAAACGAGTAAATACCAATTAGTTGTTGACGATGCTGCATTTCTGTTTGTGTAGTTAACTAGAGCATTGAAGGACTGGTTCACCCATTGCCAGAACACTACAGCAGGTACAGTTCTGATTGAGAGAAAAAGTGACATCAACAGAGGATATAAAAGAGTAGGTTGCAGTCAAACTTGCTTTAGTTACCATCTGTCTACAAAGACCACATTTTTTGTTTCCCTTGAAAATGGTTTCTCATTGAAACATGTACTATTAAAAAGAAACCTGTACATAAAGACCACCTGCCTATAAAGACCACTTTTCTTGTCTCCCTTGGGTGGTCTTTATAGACAAGTTTTACTGTATTAATATCCTTTTGTGTAATTTGCTGGCAATGTATGGTATTTTACAGAGTTAAAATCCTTCTGTTCCTCAACACACATATCATAACAATTTGGCAACCAATTCCCTGTCTTTTACTCCAAAACTTTTCTTGACAAGCTTTAAAAAGACAAAAATGGTAAGCATATTTTCAGGTGCACTTTTGGTTGGAGTTTTAAAGGGGCACATAGTCTTCAGACATAGACTCTACTAGGTTCTTTGACACTTCAAAACAATTCCATAAAGTCTCGAGATGTTCCCCCCCCCCCTGTCTTTCAGATGGTGACGTTAAAGGTCGGTCCCCAAGCGTAAATAATCATATCTGATTGATACACGTCTGTAAAAACCCAATAACACACACACACACACACACACACACACACACCTGCCCCCCCCAAAAAGATACAAAAAAATAATAATAATAATATGATAACAATAATAAGAATGATAATCAAAATATATATTAAATAAATAGATAGAATTAAAAATTAAATTTACAAATGCCTACATGTAAAAGGTGTCCAAAAACAGGGTTGTGAAGGCTCTTACCTATAGAACTGCATCATGGCACCAGTGATGAGCATACCACCTGGAACTTGAAAGGACATCCGACCAATGAAGTTCTGTCTGTCTCCTGTGTCTGGGTGGAAAGCGGACATGTAGAGTCTCTGAGCGTATCGAAGCTGCTCCTCTTTGGTTCCTGGAGGCTCCATTCCAAGTCTGACGAGTGAATGAATTCAGAATGATAAAAGAATATATAATTTTGTATCGGTACCTCTGTTGAACTGCATGTATGCCTGTTGCTATCAGTAAATGTTTGCAGGTCACCAATGTTTCAACTACAGTACGGTACATGATCATAAGAAAAATTGAATCATATATGTTGAATTGAAGTAATAAAGTTGTATATAACATATTATAAGAATATTTATTGACAGCGTCTCTCTACTTATATCATATAATTCATTTTTAATAAATGCTCTTTTCTAATAGATTTCATTTTATACACTTATGATCTAACACATAATGTCATTCTGTTTAACAAATTCTGTTTGGTTGAACAGGTCAACTTAAATGTACATTGTTACCCACAACTTGTCATTTACTTTATGATTTGATTGATACTAAGTAATTGGACATATATCTGATTAATTTGAATTTCATAACACCCACTGTTCCCTAGCTGCTAGCTCATATACATACATGTATATTGCACATTTATGCTAGTAAGTTACTTTCCTAAATATCAAGGCAGCATTTCAAAAAACTGTCATAAGTACAAGTTTGTGGATAACCAACTGAAGTACAAATACTAAATTTTACACCAATTACATGGGATGTCTGTGAACTTGTACTTTTTACGGTTTTGTGAAACTATGCCACGATCTTCTTGCCTAATATAAATTATATAGTTGTACCATAATGCCAGGCCACATCTCTTACATCATCATTAATTTACTCACTTGTAGTTTTGTACCAGATCCTTAGCATCATCTAGCTGTTTATTGGTGCTGATTGCTAGCCTGGAGTCTGTAATACTGAAGAAGTGTTTGAGTCGACCCATGAAGGTAGTCTGATCCCATCTTGGAGAATCCATGTCGAAGCGTGGCTTAGCCACCTCCATCACAGCTGCTGAAGTCATTGTTTGTCTTGTCAGACAAACTCCACAGGCTATCTGAAAGTTTACCCTAAAAATGTTTGGAGAATAAACAAATTAGTTTCATCAACTTAAAAAAAAAGTGAGTAGAATGCATTATCACTTGAAATGTTGGGCAGAATGCACAGAATCTACAGGAGTACACCATTTTCTAAAACTTCAGAGATTGTTACATTTCAAATCAAATAATTATCCAACGAACAATTAGGAAGCAGGAGAGGGAGAAATAGGAAGCAGTTTTACCTGACCTCATAACATCTAATTTTACAATTATGCTTTTTTTCTTCTGCTATTACCATAAAGTATTAAAATATTTAAACCTATGATGAATTACAGGAGTGTTTTTAAGAATTCCTTCTTTAAAATCTGAAGACTTTCTTAGACTTGGCCAATAAAAAGTAACCTGCCATGCCTGTGACTGAACTACCTCCAAGATACTGTTTTGTGAAATAATCTTGGCTCCATTTGCTTAATAAAAAAGTTTTTGATCCTCATAAAATGATAGATAGATTTTGAGGCCTAGATCTAGACTAGTACTAGAAGTTTACTAGATCTAGATCTAGAACTTTGTTAGAATCTTCTTCTATGATTCTTGACTTGTTATGATTTATTTTCATCATCATTATTAGTTACCACTATTATCAACATGACTTCACTATGACACTAGGTCTACATCTAAATAGACCTCTATTATTAATTTGACTAACTAGTGCCTATCATCCTGATTAAGATTATTTATGTATGATAATCATTATCATCAAAAATATTAATTAGGCCTAGAATCTACTATCAACCCAACTCTACTAATCGCTGAGCTGAGCAGGCAAGCCCACGGCCCATCCACAGCGCGGCGGCCTCACTGCTCCGCCCGCTATGAAACCAGTGGCAGTGGCGGGGCGTGTCGAAAAGCGAATACGGTAACCCTAATTCAAGAGCTTAAATATAACTTATATTCGAAGTTTACAATAAACTATTAATACATTTTGTATAAAGGTACAATTATTTCTTGAAATATTAAGAATTTCTATAATTTTCTTACCGTTTCACCACAAAATCAAAAGAAACCTCAAAATTGTCAAGACGGGTCGCGTCGATAGGACCAGCATATATCTGCGTTGTTTTTGTTGTTCGTTTGGTATTATAATGGCTATTAGTCAAATTTGACTATTGTTGCCAATTTCATCGCATCTCTTTCTTTTAATGTCTTGGTAAAATTATTATTTCTTTCTTTCTTTTTCCAATCTCATTTTAATATAATATTAGTCATAGTCTATAAAAAATAAAAACAAAAAATTATTTCAAATTAAACCACGATCCGCACACAGTTCCAACTCACGCTGGCCCTGTCCTTTCATGATGCCTTCTTACCACCCTTACAAAAAAAATCTATGATATTCCTATGGTACGGCTCTATGGTGAATGGTATTTCTATGATATATTATATGGTAGAATATATTTCTATGGTATACCACACAATTGCTGAATGGTGGAGTTCTATGGTCAATGGTATATCATTGATGCCGTCCTATGGTGTATGGTATTTCTATGATATATTATATGGTAGACTATATTTCTATGGTATTTCTGTTGAATGGTATCCCTATGGTGGAGGATATTTCAGTGGTAGCTCTATGGTGGATGATGACTTTATGGTATATCTATGGTGGTTATGTGACTCTATGGTGGCTCTAAAGTGAATGGTAGATCTATGGTAGCTCTATGGTGGCTGTATGGTGTATGGTATTTCTACGGTATGTTATATGGTAGAATATATTTCTATGGTATTTCTGTTGAATGGTATCCCTATGGTGGAGGATATTTCAGTGGTAGCTCTATGGTGGATGATGACTTTATGGTATATCTATGGTGGTTATGTGACTCTATGGTGGCTCTAAAGTGAATGGTAGATCTATGGTAGCTCTATGGTGGCTGTATGGTGTATGGTATTTCTACGGTATGTTATATGGTAGAATATATTTCTATGGTATTTCTGTTGAATGGTATCCCTATGGTGGAGGATATTTCAGTGGTAGCTCTATGGTGGATGATGACTTTATGGTATATCTATGGTGGTTATGTGACTCTATGGTGGCTCTAAAGTGAATGGTAGATCTATGGTAGCTCTATGGTGGCTGTATGGTGTATGGTATTTCTACGGTATGTTATATGGTAGAATATATTTCTATGGTATTTCTGTTGAATGGTATCCCTATGGTGGAGGATATTTCAGTGGTAGCTCTATGGTGGATGATGACTTTATGGTATATCTATGGTGGTTATGTGACTCTATGGTGGCTCTAAAGTGAATGGTAGATCTATGGTAGCTCTATGGTGGCTGTATGGTGTATGGTATTTCTACGGTATGTTATATGGTAAAATATATTTCTATGGTATTTCTGTTGAATGGTATCCCTATGGTGGAGGATATTTCAGTGGTAGCTCTATGGTGGATGATGACTTTATGGTACATTAATGGTGGTTAGTGACTCTATGGTGGCTCTAAAGTGAATGGTAGATCTATGGTAGCTCTATGGTGGCTGTATGGTGTATGGTATTTCTACGGTATGTTATATGGTAGAATATATTTCTATGGTATTTCTGTTGAATGGTATCCCTATGGTGGAGGATATTTCAGTGGTAGCTCTATGGTAGATGATGACTTTATGGTACATTAATGGTGGTTAGTGACTCTATGGTGGCTCTAAAGTGAATGGTAGATCTATGGTGGCTGTATGGTGCGGGGTATGGTGTATGGTATTTCTATGGTATGATATATGGTAGAGTATATTATATGGTATTTCCGTTGAATGGTATATCCCTGTGGTGTAAGATATTTTAGCAGTAGCTCTTTGGTGGATGATGACTTTATGATATATTTCTAGTGGTTAGTGACCCCATGGTGGCGCTAACGTGGCACTTTTTACATAAAAAGGGCCCCTTTACTTTAAAAAGTGCCCCTATTATTTTTTTTAAAGTGCCCCTTTTTCTTCGATAAGTTCCGGTTTTCCTTTGCAATAAGTGCCCTTTTTCCATCTCTAATAAGTGCCCCTTTTCAGATACGAGAAGTGCCCCTTTTCACTTTTGATAAGTGCCCCATTCACCTCTGATAATTTCCCTATTCAAATCTGAGAGGGGCCTTTCCCCTTTTAATAACTACCCCTTGTTTAACTCGGATAAGCGCACCTTATATTTTCACATGTCCCCCCCTATCCTTTCTAACAAGTGCCCCCATTTAAAAGAGAGCCCCTTCCCTTTATCATAAATGCCCCCTTTCCATCTATGAAAACAGTTACTTTTCATTCTTAAGTCCCTCTTCATTCTCATAGTCCCGTTCAATCTCTAGTAAATGACCCTATTAAATTCTGAGAGGTACTCGTTTTATTTTTGACAAGTGTCCCTTTTCCTCCTGATTAGTGCTCTTTTCATCTTCAATAACTGCCCCTTTTATTTTGCCCCATTTAAAAGAGAGCCCCTTCCCTTTATCATAAATGCCCCCTTCCCTTCCTAATAAATGCTCTTTTTCCTTCTTTTATAAGTGCCCCATCCCCTACCCATAATTACCCCCTTTTCATCTCTCATAAGTGCCCCGTTTATCTTGACATGTGCCTCTTTTCTTTTTAATAATAGCCTGCACTTCCCCCTTCTCATAAATCCCCCCCCCCTTCCCCTTGTATTAAATGCCCCTATTAAAAACTGATCGGTGCCCCTTTTCGTACAACAAATCAACATTTCCCCTTATTATTAGTGCCCCTTTTTCATTCTCATAAGTGCCCCTTTTCTTTTCACCTCAGATAATTACCCTTTAACAATGATACGTACGTGCCCCATTTTCACCTTCTGATAATTACCCGTTGTAATTTGACATGTGCTCCTTTTTTTTCTTCTAATAAGTGTCACCCTTTTCGATAAGTGTCCCCTTTTCCTCTCATCACGTGCCCCTAATTTCCAGCTACTAAGAGCAATATCACCCAAACAGGCGCGTACGCAGGATTTTTTCAAGGGGGGGGTTTTAACATTTATATATCGGGCCGAAAATTTCGCAACGACTCAGCCAGCCGCTGAATAAGCGGGGGGGGGGGGGGGGGTAAGAGGTCACTTTTTTTTTGGTCCCCAAAAAATCGCAACGACTCAGCCGACCGCTGAATAAGCGCGGGGGGGGGGGGTAAGAGGACACATTTTTTTTTTTTGTGGTCTCGAAATTTGAAAATTTGACATTTTGCTCTGTTGGGGGGGGGGGGTAAGGTCAGCTTTTTTAGGTCAACCATGGGAATTTTTTTTTTTATTTTTTTTTTTAAATTAAAAAAAAAAAAAAAAAAAAAAAAAAATCCAAAAGGGGGGGGGGGGGGGGTTTTAGAGAAATTTAGGGGGGGTTTACACACTAAAAATTACCAAAGGGGGGGGTTTAACCCCCAAAACACCCCCCCTGTGTACGCGCCTGCACCCAAAGCACACCCGCATTTCTAGATGTTATAATTATGGTACTTATCAAAGGTCTTTTCAGTCTTCTGTTTTGATAATGTAATAAACCCATCAGGATTGGGTTTTTCTTCTTTATAATTGATGTAATTTTTCGCACTGCGACCTCACAAATCTTATTTATAAAGATAAAAAAAATATTGAAATCATCCCTGATAATCTAATCACAATATAGGGGGTATATACAAATGTTTTTTTTTTAAATATATATTTTCGCTGTGAGATTTCCCTTTGTAGGCGCCCTATTTATTTTCTCCAGAAAGTGCCCTTTTTGTTGGTGCCCCCCCCCCCGGCACCCCCCCCCCCCCACTTAGGAAGTCGCTCCACTGCCTCTGTTTGCACTCAATTAGTCTCAATCAATTAAAGAAATCATTAAATAAAAAATTCTAAACCAAATTGTAACAAGTAATGTATATCAGCAGAAAGTAGATAACAAGGGCTGTTTGCTGCCACCTTGTGCCCAAGATTTGAATAACTCTTCTAGCCGTTGGTCTCCAATTTCTACTCACTGAAAATGCTTCGCAAAACTCCAAAATATGTGAGGAAGAGGAAGGTGTTCAAAGGAGATCATTACCAGATATTACAGAAGAGTAACATGAATGCTGGAGAGGTGCCAGAAGAACTAACAGCTAATTCAGAGATCGAGGAAGCTTTCCCTGAATAAGTGTTTGGACAGCCCTATTTTTGGCCCTGGTCCCACATGTGAAGATCCGCGTCATTAGTGGCCCACAACTTGCAGCTGCTTTGCAAAAGGCTCACGTGTGTCTGGGAGGTATGTACTTACTATCAAACAATATCTTTAGTTTGCAAACTGTTACTTCGAGATTGTATTGCATGCTCAAAGGGTGAATGGCTCAAAAAGCCAAATCAAATGATTAAGAATAGAGTAAAGGAGGGGGTAATCGACCATCACCAGTTTTCGGCCGATCCGTTGGATGCATGGTAAAATCCCTGTAAAATCCATCGCATAACAGCATATTGGCTTTCATCGAAAGGGTGCGGTGCGGTGCGGCGCGGTGTGGTGTGCTCAACGCACCCATTCGATAAAAGAGGGGGGCCTTTTCTCGAAAGGGTGCGTTGAGAGCGGAGTACCGTTTTAACACACCCTTTCGATGAAAGCGGGGGGGCTTTTCTCGAAAGGGTGCGTCGACTAGTCTTTCGCATCAGTCGTTTAAAATGAGGATCTCGGACAGAAGGTTTTGTTTTTTTTGTTTGTTTTTTTTTTGTTTTTTAAATAAATCTTTATTCAGGTAAAATCATGGATAACATCATAGTACATAAATATTCATAACAAATCACTGAATCACATGTCTAAATGAGGTCAAATCAAATTATATTTCTATTTACTTAATAGCAGATTTTAAATTAGTTATAGTTTCCTTCCACTTAATAATATTCAAATTTGTTGTTTTAGTTCTGTTTTCCTCAACTTCTATTTTGTATTCTAACATAAACAAAAAATATTTGCTTATTATTCTCGTCACTACATTTTTATTAAATTGATTTCCAACACTCGCTTTATAGATTGCAAATAAACAGAAGGTAATAGTTGCCAATTTAAGTATATCGAAAATGTATTAAATAAAATGGAATGGTCTTGATTACAGAGTGGTCTTTTTCGTTATTACTATGTTGATTGGGGAGACAGAGAGAAGGAAAAAAGGGAAAGGGAAGATAAAAGGAAAGAAAGACGAATAAGAAGAGAAGAGGGAAAGGTGGGGGGGAGCGAAGGACTCTTGCCCCCCCCCCCCCCCCCCGCCAAAAAATAAATCAGAGAGAGAGAGAAGGGAAAGGGAAAGAGAAAATAAAAGAAAAGAAAGAAGAGGAAGAAGAAGAAAAGAGGTAAACGGGGGCAAAGGGCTGTTGCCTCTCCCCGTCAACAAATAAATAGGAGAGAGAGAGAAGGGAAAGGGAAAGGGAAAGAGAAGATAAAAGGAAAGAAAGAAGAGGAAGAAGAAGAAAAGAGGGAAACGTGGGCAAAGGGCTTTTGCCTCCCCCCCCCCCCCCCCCCCCGCCAACAAATAAATAGGAGAGAGAGAGAGAGAGATAGAGAGAAGGGAAAGGGAAAGGGAAAGAATATATAAAAGGAAAGAAAGAAGAAGAAGAAGGAAAGAGGGAAATTGGGGAAGGGCAAAAGGCTCTTGCCTCCTCCCTCCCCCCCCCCCCCCGCCAAAAAAATAAATAAGAGAGAGAGAGAAGGGAAAGGGAAAGAGAAGATAAAAGGAAAGAAAGAAGAGGGAAAAAAAAAGAGGGACACGGGGGCGAAGGGCTCTTGTCCTCCCCCACCCCCCCCCCACCAAAAAAAATAAATAAGAGAGAGAGAGAGAGAGAAGGGAAAGGGAAAGGGAAAGAGAATATAAAAGGAAAGAAAGAAGAATAAGAAGAAAAGAGGGAAACGGGGGCGAAGGGCTCTTGCCTCCTCCCCCCCCCCCCCCGCCAACAAATAAATAGGAGAGAGAGAGAGAGAGAGAGAAGGGAAAGGAAAAGAAAATATAAAAGGAAAGAAAGAAGAAGAAGAAGGAAAGATGGATACGGGGGAAGGGCGAAAGGTTCTTACCTCCCCCCCCCTTCCCGCCAAAAAAATTAATAAGAGAGAGAGAGAGAAGGGAGAGGGAAAGAAAATCTAAAAGGAAAGAAAGAAGAGGAAAAAGAATAAGAAAAGAGGGAAAGGGGGCGAAGGGCTCTTGCCAACAAAATAAATAAGAGAGAGAGAGAGAAGGGAAAGGGAAAGAGAAGATAAAAGGAAAGAAAGAAGAGGAAGAAGAAGAAGAATAGAGGGAAACGGGGGCGAAGGGCTCTAGCCCTCCCCCGGAGCCCCCCCCCCCCCCCCCGCCAAAAATAAATAAGAGAGAGAGAAGGGAGAGGGAAATAAAAATATAAGAGGAAAGAAAGAAGAGGAATAAGAAGGAAAGAGGGAAACGGGGGAAGGGCGAAGGGCTCTTGCCCCCCCCCCCCCGCCAAAAAATAAATAAGAGAGAGAGAGAGAATCTGTTCCGATCCTGGTCCTGATCCTCAAGAGGGATATAAAGATGACCAATAAGAACGTTATCGTTCGAGAGAGAGTGTTTGTTGCTTCTAGAACATTTTAGAATTAAGTCCCATCACATTGCAGTTGTGGGGAGGGACTATGATTATATTACCCCCTTGGATGGCTTCCCAGAGTCTGGCTTTGAAGGTTTCGACTGCGTCGCAGGCAAAGTTGCTTGGGGGGGGGGGAGTAAATTCCAGGCCCGTATGGTTCTTGGAAAGAAGGTGAGTCGATATATATCCGTCTTGCATCTTATGTTGGAGAAGGAGAGGGAAAGAGAAGATAAAAGGAACGAAAGAAGAGGAAGAGGAAGAAGAATTTGTGTTCTGCCAGTGTCACAAATAGATATATAAATATGCTCATCTGACGATAATTTGATGTATAAAACCCCTCACCTTCTTGGGGCTCCGCCCCTTGGATGCAACACCAATTTGTGTCCTTCCAGTGTCACAAATAGATATAAAAATATGCTCATCTGACCGTTATTTATTGCCCAAAACCCCTGAGCTTCCGGGTGCTCCACCCCCTGGACCCCACGCCAATTCGTGACCCCTGTGTCACAAATAAGGTATAAAATAATAATTATTTAATGGACAAAACTCCTGAGCTTCTGGGGGCTCCGCCCCCTGGGCCCAACACCAAATTGTGTCCTGCCACTGTCACAAATAAGGTATAAAATTATGCTCATCCGACGTTAATTTTGATGTTTAATACCCCTGAGCTTCTGAGGGCTCCGCCCTGTGAAAAAAACGTGTAAAAAAACACGTTAATTTTTACCGTTTTTGGGAGATACCCCCCCCCCCTTGGCGTTCAAGGGGGGGGGGGGTACGATTTTTCAAATTTTTGAGGGCCCCAAAAAAGATTAGTGCTCTCTAGTAATTTAGCGACTGCTCCGGAACCGCGGCAGATATAAAGTTTTTCTTTCATGACTTTTTTCTTTCGAGTCTTACGCATCTTTTGAAACATTTTTTTGTTGAAAATCGGACGTCATAATTGCGGAGTCACGTGACCTTTTGTTTTTGCATGTCAGCCCTAAAATCGCTCATTTTTGTGATTTATGTACCAAACATATGGAAATACCATTTATTCTTTTTAAAAAAGAGAAAACATTGGTTATTTGGTCTTGTTTCAGGTAAATGTGTTTGATTTTGGGTAAAAATAGTTGAATTGTGGTTAGAAATGAAATGGAATAACAAAATATAATATAATATAATATAAAATATAATACATAAATACAAATTATCAAAACAAGAGATAACATAGGGATAAACTGGCTCTTCCAACTTTGTTGTCGTATTGTTATTCTAACGAATATATGAAGTGAAAAAGAACGCTCGAATATGAATTATATATGATTTATGGGTAAAAATGTGAATTCTCTGACCTTGTTTGCATAAATTACCATAAATATGCATTTTCGCGGCGATCGGCTGTGAAACGGCCGAGATCTTAGGGGGACCCCCCCCCCCCACCCTCAAGTCCACTCCAATCACATTGAAAAAAAAGTATGACTTAAATCATCTCTCTCATCATTATACCGCTATAGTATTCATGTTTTTAATATTATTTATTGTCCATTAAACGAGTTCATAGAGAAAATACTTATCTCTCTGCAACATTAAAAAAGAATCTTCATTAATATGTCTTAATTTGTATTGATAGCCTTGTGGTCGCCAACAGTGGCGAAGGCAGGGGCGTCTCCAAAGGGGGTGTGGGGTGCGACACCCCCCCACCTGTCAGGATATTGTCGGTAAAATTGCGCTGCCGTCGGGAAAAAAGAGAAAAGGGGGAGGGGAAAAAAGAGAGTAAAAGGGAAAGAAAAGAAAAAAAGAAAAAGAAAAGAAAAAAAGAAAAGAAAGGAAAGAAAAGAGAAGAAAGAAAAGAAAGAAAGAGAAAAACGAAAAAGAGGGAGAATAGGAAAGAAAGGAGGCAAGAGCCCTTTGCCCCCGTTACCCTCTTTTCTTCTTCTTCCTCTCCTTTTTTTCCTTTTATCTTCTCTCTCTCTTATTTATTTTTTGGCGAGGGGGGGGGGAGGGAGGAGGCAAGAGCCCTTCGCCCCCGTTTCCCACTTTTCTTATTCTTTTTCCTCTTCTTTCTTTCCTTTTATATTTTCTTTCCCTCTCCCTTCTTTTCTTATTTTTTTTTGGCGGGAGGGGGGTAAGAGCCTTTCGCCCTTCCCCCGTTTCCCTCTTTCCTTCTTCTTCTTCTTTTTTCCTTTTATATTCCTTTCCTCTTTCCCTTTCCCTTCCCTTCTCTCTCTCTCTCTCTCTCTCTCTCTCTTTTATATTTGGCGGGGGGGGGGGGGGGGGGGCAAGAGCCCTTCGCCCCCGTTTCCCTCTTTTTCCTTTCCTTTTATCTTCTCTTTCCCTTTCCCTTTCCCTTCTCTCTCTCTCTCTCTCTCTCTCTCTTTCTCTCTCTCTCTCTCTCTTATTCATTTTATGCCGGGGGGGAGGAGGCAACAGCCCTTCGCCCCCGTTTCCCTCTTTTCTTCTTATTCTTTTCTTTCTTTCCTTTTATCTTCTCTTTCCCTTTCCCTTCTCTCTCTCTCTTATTTATTTTTTTTGGCGGGGGGGGGGGGAGGGGAAGGAGGGCTAGGAGGCAAGAGCCCTTCGCCCCCGTTTCCTTCTTTTTCCTCTTCTTTCTTTCCTTTTATCTTCTCTTTCCCTTTCCCTTTCCCTTCTCGCTCTTACTTATCTTTTGGCGGGGGGGAGGAGGAGGAGGCAAGAGCCCCTCTTTTCTTCTTATTCTTATTCCTTTCCTTTTTTATTCTCTTTCCCTTTCCCGGTCCCTTCTCTCTTTCTCTCTTATTTATTTTTTGGCGGGGGGGGGGGGGAGGCAAGAGCCTTTCGCCCCCGTTTCCCTCTTTTCTTCTTCTTCTTCCTCTTCTTTCTATCCTTTTATCTTTTCTTTCCCTTTCCCTTCTCTCTCTCTCTCTTATTTATTTTGTTGGCAAGAGCCCTTCGCCCCCTTTCCCTCTTTTCTTATTCTTTTTCCTCTTCTTTCTTTCCTTTTAGATTTTCTTTCCCTCTCCCTTCTCTCTCTCTCTCTCTCTCTCTCTCTCTCTCTCTTATTCATTTATTTGGCGGGAGGGGGGGGGGGTGGGGAGGTAAGAATCTTTCACCCTTCCCCCTATCCATCTTTCCTTCTTCTTCTTCTTTCTTTCCTTTTATATTCCCTTTCCCTTCTCTCTCTCTCTTATTTATTTGTTGGCAGGGGGGAGGCAAGAGCCCTTCGCCCCCTTTCCCTCTTTTCTTATTCTTTTTCCTCTTCTTTCTTTCCTTTTAGATCTTCTTTCCCTCTCCCTTCTCTCTCTCTCTCTCTCTCTCATTTA
Source organism: Strongylocentrotus purpuratus (assembly GCF_000002235.5). Lineage (NCBI taxonomy): Eukaryota > Metazoa > Echinodermata > Echinoidea > Camarodonta > Strongylocentrotidae > Strongylocentrotus > Strongylocentrotus purpuratus. Next base: position 33,531,846 of record NW_022145600.1, read on the forward strand.
TTTTTTTGGCGGGAGGGGGTGGGGGGGAGGTAAGAACCTTTCGCCCTTCCTCCGTATCCATCTTTCCTTCTTCTTCTTCTTTCTTTCCTTTTATATTTTCTTTCCCTTTCCCTTCTCTCTCTCTCTCTCTCTCTCTCCTATTTATTTGTTGGCGCGGGGGGGGGGGGGGGGAGGAGGCAAGAGCCCTTCGCCCCCGTTTCCCTCTTTTCTTTTTATTCTTCTTCCTCTTCTTTCTTTCCTTCTCTTTCCATTTCCCTTTCCCTTCTCTCTCTCTCTCTCTCTCCCTTTCGCCCTTCCCCCGTTTCCCTCTTTCCTTCTTCTTCTTCTTTCTTTCCTTTTATATTTTCTTTCCCTTTCCCTTTCCCTTTCCCTTCTCTCTCTATCTCTCTCTCTCTCTCTACTATTTATTTGTTGGCGGGGGGGGGGGGGAGGAGGCAAAAGCCCTTTGCCCCCGTTTCCCTCTTTTCTTCTTCTTCCTCTTCTTTCTTTCCTTTTACCTTCTCTTTCCCTTTCCCTTTTTTCCTTCTCTCTGTCTCCCCCATCAAAGAGACCACTCTGTAATCAAGACCATTCCATTTTATTTAATACATTTTCGATATACTTAAATTGGCAACTATTACCTTCTGTCCGAGATCCTCATTTTAAACGACTGGTGCGAAAGACTAGTCGACGCACCCTTTCGAGAAAAGCCCCCCCGCTTTCATCGAAAGGGTGTGTAAAAACGGTACTCCGCTCTCAACGCACCCTTTCGAGAAAAGGCCCCCTCTTTTATCGAATGGGTGCGTTGAGCACACCACACCGCGCCGCACCGCACCGCACCCTTTCGATGAAAGCCCAGCATATCATATATCCCACACATACCATACCATGCCAGAGTCACTGAAGAACCACATTTGCAATGGAAAATATGTCCTAAAATGGCTGCCCCTAAAATATCACATTTTAGCGATGTAATCGGCGGTCCCGCTCCCCGAATCTGAAAAATTAAGTATCTTAAGCGTGTAAGGAATATGGGTACCATAAAATGAGCTTTATTTCAAGTATTTTTCAGATTTAGAGTCCGATTTTGTGTGAGTCGCAAGCTCAAAAGTATCTCATCGCATGTATTTAATCAATGCAGCCGGATACCGCAGCGCACACACGATATCTCTGTCTAATTCAGATTCCAATTTCTGATCACCGCAGAGATAGTTTTCAGCACGGGAAGCTCCGGCTTGGGATACCTGCTCCGGCCGCTAGTGCTATAGATCAGTGGGGAAACGCATGGCGCGCTTGCTTGCTTCCTATTGACTTTGTACATGCGGCCGAAAACTGCCTCGCTAGGCCGAAAACTACCTCCGAAACAGTGAAAATTGAAATGAATGTTGTCATGGCAATTCATGATTTTTTTTCTGGGATTCTTTCTTTGTTTAAATAATAATAGTATTTGCTTCATGATTTGAACAAGAAATGATAATAAATAGGAAGTAAAGAGTCCAAAAAATAGGATTTTGTCTTAAGTGGCCGAAAAACCCCTCCTTTACTCTATGGTGAATCGAAGTGGGGGCATCGGAATTGTCGTGAAATCTGTGAACATGTGTATTTGTGTAATATACTACATGTATGTCATAACTAGCACTTTGTTATTATTTGGGGATTGTGCTTTTCAAAATATTTTCCCTGTTCCATAAAGTGTTTTGGATATCTTTTACAGGGCATCTCATTCCTCTGGAGAATTTGTCAAAGAGGAATGGGTTGAACTGCGCCATGGTCCTTGGTTGCTTCATTTGCAAGAAGGAGAGGACATTCTCTTCATCAGAAAATGAATGCGAAGGACGTGGAAAGTCTGCAGAAATAAACCGCAGAGCTACTCTGGCAGCAACGGAGGTTGGTTTGGCACGGGATAGCTTGTGCGACTTGCTGACCATCCTCGGAACAGCCCCACTAGTCGAAGCCCCTAGCTACAACAGGCACATAGCCACTTTATCTTCCTTATCCCAAGAGGTTAGTCACCAGCCTTGTGTTTTCTTCATTACATTATCTTAGCTGTACGTACATTTAATCCAAACATATTTTTATTTCTTAGTTATGGTCGATAGACAGTATAATACATGTACATCAATATCCCTTCTTGTCAAATCAAGGGATGAAAATTAATCAAATCTAAATATTTGTAATAGGGTCTAATAAGTAAGGGGCCTGAGGGAACTTGAAATTTACTTGTTATTTATTACAAACTCTTTTTTTTTTTGCAGACCAGTAAGGATCAGAAGAAGAAGGTGGCAGCATGCCTACGTCAAAGGGCCATGGACAAGGATCTGACCATCAGGGAAAATGATCATGTGGACGTGGCAGTGCCCTACGATGGAACATGGCATAGACGAGGTTACACATCGAATCATGGGGTGGGGGTAGTGATACCGATCGATACAGGGGAGATTGTTTGACACAGAAGGTCTATCAAAATCATGTAAACAGTTTGAGTATAGAAAGGGTTGGGTCTTCAGTATTCTCAGCCAGAGGGACCTTGATCGCCTTCAGAGACTCCAAAAATGAGCAGCAAGGCTTGTATTTTCTGCTCCTCTTCGAACTCACATATACAACCTCTTTGACTTGAACTTCATTATACATGTTTATACAATGTTTTTGAACATTTCTGTGCTGCAACTCAGTGCCTCAGTTTTTATTGTACATGTTTATATATTTTTAACTTGCCTTTCATTTTAGTCATGTTTACATACACACTATATATGACATTTTAGTTATTTAGAGGAACTAGGGTGATATATATGGGGGTATTTATTACACCTTAGTAGAATAAGTCCAAGTAATATGTGTTGCAATTATGAACTTGCCTTTCATTTGAGTTTTTATTGTACATGTTTATACAATGTTTTAGAACAATCCTGTGCTGCAACTCAGTGCCTTAGTTTTTATTGTACATGTTTATATATTGTTAACTTGCCTTTCATTTTAGTCATGTTTACGTACACACTGTATGTGACATTTCAGTTGTTTCTTTTTAACTTGCCGATTATTTAGAGGAACTAGGGTGATATATATGTGGGTATTTATTACATCTTAGTAGAATAAGTCCAAGTAATATGTGTTGCAATTACGAACTTGCCTTTCATTTTAGTTTGTAGTGTACATGTTTATGTGATATATTTTTTTACTTGCCTTTTATTTTAGTTTTTAGCATATGTACATGCATACAACTTTTGATATAAACCAAATACATCCTGCCACTTTCATTCAATTCATTTTTTTAATAAGCATCATGTGTGTATTGTAAGTTAACATTTAAGTTAAGATTTCTCAAAAATTCAATATATTATAGTCACCATTCTGTGTACTATAGAACGCACTACAGCCACCATTCTGCTAACCATAGATCAAGATCCAAACTACCATTCTGAATATACCATTTCAAAATGCTACAATTAAGCGTAACATTTTGTTGCGTATTTTGAATGGTAGTGAATGGTAGATGAATGGTGGCTCTATGGTAGATGAATGGTGGCTCTATGGTAGATGAATGGTGGCTCTATGGTAGATAAATGGTGGCTCTATGGTAGATGAATGGTGACTCTATGGTAGATGAATGGTGGCTCTATGGTAGATGAATGGTGGCTCTATGGTAGATGAATGGTGGCTCTATGGTAGATGAATGGTGGCTCTATGGTAGATGAGTGGTGGCTCTATGGTAGATGAATGGTGGCTCTATGGTAGATGAGTGGTGACTCTATGGTAGATGAATGGTGGCTCTATGGTAGATGAGTGGTGACTCTATGGTAGATGAATGGTGGCTCTATGGTAGATGAGTGGTGACTCTATGGTAGATGAATGGTGGCTCTATGGTAGATGAATGGTGGCTCTATGGTAGATGAATGGTGGCTCTATGGTAGATGAAGGGTGGCTCTATGGTAGATGAATGGTGCCTTTATGGTAGATGAATGGTGGCTCTATGGTAGATGAATGGTGGCTTTATGGTAGATGAATGGTGGCTCTATGGTAGATGAATGATGGCTATATGGTAGATGAATGGTGGCTCTATGGTAGATGAATGGTGGCTCTATGGTAGATGAAGGGTGGCTCTATGGTAGATGAATGGTGCCTTTATGGTAGATGAATGGTGGCTCTATGGTAGATGAATGGTGGCTTTATGGTAGATGAATGGTGGCTCTATGGTAGATGAATGATGGCTATATGGTAGATGAATGGTGGCTCTATGGTAGATGAATGGTGGCTCTGTGGTAGATGAATGGTGGTTCTATGGTAGATGAATGGTGGCTCTATGGTAGATGAATGATGGCTCTATGGTAAATGAATGATGACTCTATGGTGGCTCTATGGTATATGAATGGTGGCTCTATGGTAGAATATGTAGGTGTGGCCTAATTTGAATAAATGAATAAATTTGTCCCAATTATTTTAATTAGTTCTATGGTAAATGAATGGTAGATCTATGGTAGATTTGCTATGGTGTTTGTATGGTAATCTATGGTAGATTTGCTATGGTGTTTGTATGGTGTACCATAGAGATTTTTTTTGTAAGGGCAGCCCAGCGAGTTATGTTACGCCGTACGCTTCTCGGTTGAAAAACTCAACCTAGGTCACTCTGGCATAGACAAGGGGGCGTCGTGTACCTGTATGTTTAGAGGGTTTATTTATTTATTAGGAGAAAGACAACTGCATAAGCAAAACACTTGTGGGCTTTATTAGTTTATATGAGTTAGTTCATGAGATTATATATTGTGTCTTTCTATGGTATCCACAAACATTCAAATAAAAAATGCAATACCTTGCATGTGTTTGGGGATGGGGAGGGTGAGGGGCGGAACTAAAATTGAAACATAACATATATTATAATATATCATATTATATGCCCTTTTACTGGTCAACGGTTTAAGAGATCGGGATAAACAATTAGTTTCATTGATCCTTTAGCTGGAACTCGTCTATCCCTAATGGTTGTCAATTTCCAAAAGGATAGCTCAGAGCTAGACAGCTAGTTAGTTAAATTCCAAGAATGGACGTGGGTGCGTGGCAGAATTGGACGTTCGTGGATATTACTAGCAATGGCATAGATGGCAAAGAAGTATCGTTTGTTCGGGGAAATTTTACAGAGACAAGAAGTACGATAGGAATAAATTTTTACAGATAAGATTGAGTTCTGATGAAGATAGAAATGTTTGAGCGAGCATTTTCATTCTTTGTGTGCCAGTTTAAGAGAATATTGTTGTAGAAATATCCCAAGAACACTATTTTTCTTCTATTGTTATTTTTAAAGGGCTATGCAGCCTAGCTATTACGAAGATCTGTGTAGCTTACCAGAATTGACCGAGAAATGAAGTGTGTTCCCCTGAATTTTGAGCCTGCATCGAGAATTGATTGTTCTCGGGTGTGGTTGTCCTTGGTTGCCCTTGGTTGTCCTTGGGAGGGGGAGGGTTAAATATCCTAGGGTTATATTAAGGGGGAAATTTCCGGGGGTTATTATCCTTGGGGGGGGGGGGGCTACTTTTCCGGGGGGGGTATTTTTCCGGGTGTTTGTCCAGGGGGTAATTGTCCTGATACGAGGACAAAGTCCACGATTCAAATTTATCTTTTAAATTAATATGTATAATGTAGATGGTACTTTTTAGAGGTAATGTAAAATACATGCCATATTTCGATGATAGCATCGAGATTAGAAATGATTCTCGACTTTTACCCATCATTTTAGAATTTCGAAGCAAATAAGAAAAATCACACAAGACAACATTTTTCAACCCAAATTTTATTCAAAAAGTTAGTTTTACACCTGTGAGGTCTTGAATGAAAAAGACAGTGAAAACATGGTACGTTTTTTAAAGATTGTACTGGTAATTTCTGCGGATATTTTAACAGAATCCAGCAAATTGTCAATAGAATCCATGAGAACTCACTGGCGTGAAGGCTGATTCAGTTTATGATGTAATCAAGTTAGAATATGTTGATTGATGTACTATTACCAGTCTCTTTTTTATGTAACAGATTATATCATGCTTTGTGTGGTTTTGAATGAATAAACTGAACTGAACTGAACTGATACAAACCATTAAAACACAGTAACCATTTCTGAATTGGAGACCATTAACAACAAAAAACAAAAACAAATTCACAAAATTATGGTTTTGGTACAGAAATTAGAGCCAAACCATTTGAAACGAAAAAGTAAACAGAATGTTTTTTTTGGTGTGACATGGGGGTGTCGATCCAGCAGAAACCAATTAGAATCAGTAGATATTAGAAAATTGAAGGACGGTGTCAGAATACCGAGTCAAAGCCAGCCTTTTACTTCTTCAAAAATATAAGATTATGTACGGAAACGTTTTAATAAAAAAACAAAAAGTCATAATAAAATGAGGGGGAAAAAATGAATTTCAATACATAACAAATGTGGTATACAACCTTCATAATTATTACTGAATCTATTCATAGCCATAGCCGTTCATAGTCATGATGACAACCTAGTAAGATTTTCCATTCATTCACCTACACTTGACCGTTACTAATATTTACTCTACATTTGTACAAAAATATCAATTGAAATAACATCTGTCTTCTTTGTGTTCGGCTTTCTTTCTTTTTTTAATTATCGTTTTATATTCATGATTTATTGGAAATCTACGCGTATTAAATTTAAACCTGATCGCTAATACTCTTCACATGTGTATAATTCAAGCATGTAAAGTATCCCTAGAAAAGTTGTGAATGATCTCATCTTAAAGCAACTACATTATACCGGTGTATTGGCTCAGTTAGTAGCGCGTCCGCCTCACAACCGGGAGGTCGTGGATTCGAACCCCGGCCGCGTCATACCAAAAGACGTTAAAAGACGGGAGTTGCTGCTACCTTATTTGGCGTTCAACAATAAGGGGATAGAGCAACGTCGATCTGGCGCTGCTCAGTGGCTGCCGGGCTCACGATCAATTGGGCAAAAAGAATTTCCATTTTCGGTTTAACTTAATAAAATTTGGAGTGAACTTTAAAAGATTATTATTATTATTATTATTATCCACAAAACGAGCATGGTAACAAGTGTTCCAATTCACGTGTGAAATGCATGCTAGTTACAAAGAGACATAATATCGGCATAATGTACACAGGAAAACTAAATACTCCTCTCGTAATGTTGCAATGCATACTTTTATCTTTTTATTGTCAATTCATATGTAATTTTTAATTGTTGGCAAGATCCCCTTTTCTCTCTCCCTTCTTTACCTCTTCTCTCTCTCTCTCTCTCTCTCTCTCTCTCTCTCTCTCCTCTCTCTCTCTCTCTCTCTTTCTTTCTGTCTCCCCTCTCTCTCTCTCTCTCTCTCTCTCTCCTTCCCTCTCTCTCTCTCTCTCATTCCTCTCTCTCTCTCTCTCTTTTTCTCTCTTTCTCCATCTCTCTATCTTTCTCTTTCTTCACTATTATATCTCGGTCTCTTATCCTCTCTTTCTCTTTTTCCCACTTTCCTTTCCCCTCTCCCCTCTCTTTTTTTTCTCTCTCTCTCTCTCTTTTCCCTTTTTAATCTCTTTTCTCTACATCTTTTCCTTCTCTTTCTCACTTTGAATTCATATTTTATTTATGTACATATTCCCTTTTCTCTCTTGTTCGTATGTTTGCTTTTATTTTACATTTGGTACAAAATTTAGGATAAACATGTGACATATACTTGTACTTATAATTATGTAAATGATACTGTTTTAAATTGTACACTCGTTTTTAAAATGTAATGTATATCCATGTGCAATTAACTGCGATGCATGATTCAATAAATACCATACCATATGTCACATTTAGTTGCATAACATAAAGGCTGCCTTTCGAGAGTACATTAAACGGTAATTATTATAAAAATACTGAATAAAAAGACTTTAAATTTCAGTCATGCATAGGTATTCTATAGGAGCATCCATGCAATAAATTAAGCGCGTTTCATCAAGATAAGAGCATGACAATAGAATATACCTGCATCTTAAATTAGTTTCCATTTCCATTACCTTCCGCAATTACAAGGTGGATAATGTCATATCGATACGTGACCTTTACCATTGCGTCAATTTTAGGTATGTGCGAACATCATAATGTCGTATTACGTAATCTGAACATGAATTCTATGAGATATACAAGATTGTATTGAAATTGCCCTTGGTTAGATTTCTCTAAAGTCCTTAGGATCGTGTAGAGCCCCCTTTCCCAGATAAACTTATTCTTATCCAAATCTAAGTGATGTGTGAGTACGTTTGAATGACACCCTGTAAGCAATCACGATCTTCAGGAGCAAAAGCATTTAAAATCATGATATAAACGCATTATGGGTAATAACCTAACATTTAAGTAAATATCAAAGTCTCGATGATACATATGGAGTTGATGAAATTGAATCTAGCCAGTCCAAACGGTAAGTTTCTGTGATGTTCAGTTGACCCCGGAACCAGTTGATCGTCTTCCGCCAAGCCTTGTTGAGCGCGTAGCCATGGAGCCGCGGCTCCCCTCCGTTTACGCCACAAACAGCTAGACGACGAATTGGGGGGGGGGGGGGGAATAAAGGGATCATTGTATGTTAATATAGTCATGAAAGTGAAAGGTTTCACGGCAAAGAGAGTGAGTGAGAAAAAAGAGAGGGAACAGCGAAAACGCGGTAAAAGGAAGTAATGATGATAGAAATAAATATGGGAAAGAAAGAGAAATTATGTTACATAATAAAGAGAAGTCGTGATGAGAGAAAAAAGAAGGAGAAAAGATGTGGGCATCAGGAGCACAAATCAAAAGGTAATCAGTATATGAATTAACAGGCAATCATATCTACAAGAAACTAATAAAATATGTTACATTTGTGATTCTCATCACACATGTGAAACATCTGAAAACATCTAACTCTGCCATTCTTAATTTGTCCTAAAACTATAGGTGACAGCACCTTCTATCCTCTGGAAAAAGGGCTGTATAATCGAGTTATTAATATTATAATGATTTTACTCGCATACAATTTTGTAAAATCTAACATCATTTTTTTTTCATAATTCACGACTGACTCACTCACGACTCAACTCATACACAATTTAATCCTCACTATATTATGTGCATGCCTTAGAAAATGAGTATTTTCATCAAGAGCAGGAAAACTCCAATATCGTGAGAGCCAGTCTACGTATATATTACTTTTGCTAGTTTATAGTTCTATCAATCACATTTGCGCTCGGGAGGTGATGACTTACGATAAGGAAGAGTTGGATCCATGTTGTTTTTTCGACATAGTGGAAGATATGGAGCGTCAATGTAATGACCAGCGCCCTCAAGATGAATTGTTTCTAAGAGATTACCCTTGCCAACTCTCTCTATCCTCTCCTTCATCTGTTATGAAAAATATACAAAGGTACTAGTAAAGAAATCAATACAGAGGTTTAGATTACATGACCGTCGATTAAGGTAGTGAGATAATTCTTACCTCCGCTTCCTCCGTAACTTAGGCCCCATTGCCATTACGTTCATTTTGCTGCAATTTTCAGCTTCGTGCGCAAACAACCATACCCCTTTATCTTTTCTGTCATATAACATTATGACCGGGCATCATGATAAAAATATTCATCAAATTGAGAAGCCTTACAAAAATGTACGCTAATTTCTTTATACCCTCTTATCATTAGTATACGTATTATCGTTTGAATTGTTATTAACAGTGATAAGTAATCTTCACCCAAAAAAATTAATCTAAAGATAAAATATTATACAGTATGCTTGCGGGTGCACCATGTGAGAGAGAGGGAGGATTGAGGAGTCCTGAAAAGGACTTTCGGTAATCTTTCTTGAGGGTTTGTTAGACCTGAAAAGGACTGTTGGTATAGTCTTGAAAAGGACTATTGGTTATCTTTCTTAGCTTATAGTTCAAAGCAGAACTATAGCGCTTGGAGAGAGAGGACGAGTGGCGGGAATGGCTCGACGTTTCGAACAGGTTGACTATCCGTCGTCGTCAGGAGGTAAAATATTGGCATCATCCTTGTCATCATAAGCATCGAAACTCGAAAGTTATTTTCATTATTAAAAGTACATGTATGTGTCAACTTGCCTAACAGTCAAATACTTACGGCGGTCATACGTTTGTATGACGGTATGTGTTGGTCGTCTCCATTCGTGATGAAAAGCATTGGGCAGGATATATCTTCAACCTTCCGTGCGAGAAAATATACAGAATCGAAAAATGTGCTTTTAATGAGACAAGCTTAAAATCTCAAACAGTTTGCAAACGTTGTACTCTGTTGTTAAAATATGGGGTAATTCACCCTAACTCAGAAGAATAAAACTTTGAATGATAGTCACCACAGGCAGTGTTTTCATTGTTTAATGGTTTAATTTCATTTTGATAGCAAAATTTCTTGATTTGACCTTTGATTAACGATACTTTATATATCATCATCTTTAATCAACGATCACACCTGAAGATTGTCCTTGTTTTAAAAAATACAAGAAGAAAAGACCTTTATCAATCAGATGATTGAGATCTGTAAAAGCAAGAACTATTCGCCGCATTAATTCATTAATTCCACTTTCCATAAGAGTTGTTAATGAAATCCAGTAAAGAGAAGAGTTCTGAACGAAGGCGAGAACGGTAGAGAATGTGAAAACAATGCAAAATACCTTGTTGACATGTTACACGAATATAATTTTTGTTTCAGTATACTTACTTTACTGTTGTATCCCTATTGTTATACCATACCAAGGAACAATTTTTAAACAAAATACCTACTCCAGATTAGAGCATATAAGAAAAGGGAGCTGGTATGTAAGAAGAGAGAGAGAAGAAGAAGAAGGAGAAGATAAGAAGAAGAAGAAGAAGAAAGAGTATTAACAAGTATATTCATCATGATCATGTATATTATATCAACTGTATACTAAAACAGGGCCCTATGATTGTCAATTACATGTTGGTTCCTATATGTTCATATGTTAAAGTAAGATTGTTAATGTAAATGTAAACATTTATCCTATATGGACACAATAAAGAAATGAAGATACTGTACGGGAAAATGCTCGGAAAGGCACCGATGATGTAAATACTCCTTACCGGTATTACGAAATCGCCTTGCAGATTATCAAAAGCGTTGAAATCACTCAGTTGCCATATATATCCGCCATCTGTATCCTCGACTACTTCCTCGTGATCAGAATTCCTGTTTTTACGCGGAAATACACGAGATAGAGGGAAAATCGTTATACGGAACTACAAGAACATCATACAATGGATGGAATGAATAATCGTATTTCGTCACTGTTATGGCCTGGCAGCAGCTTGCAGTGTCAGGACACTTCCTAGGCACGAAGAGACAACCCCAACTATATCTACCGATCCACTGACCTGTCCACTGTTGTTCTGTCAAGTATCTGAATGGTATAAGGGTATTTTGGGGGTCTTATACCCCCAAAAGTAAGCATCTGTCTCACTGTCTGTTAACTAAAACGTAATAATATATCGTTGTTTTAGTCTGGTAACTTAAAAGTAATGATATATCGCTGTTTTAGTTTGGTAACTTAAAGGTAACAATATATCGTTGTGGTAACTGAACGTTAAACGATCTATCAACTTTCGTAACTTTCGTGCTAAGAAACTTTATCAATGTTTCGCCTGATAAGATTGGTATTTGTCGTCTCTCATTGTGTTTTTTTTTTTACTGACAAGAACATATAGCGATTTGCTTGGTCTAAAAACTTACTTGTAAGGTTCTATCGTTGTTCCGTCAGGTAACCTGAGACCAATCTCGTAACCGAGGAAGTCCACACATCCGGTAGCCGCCACACATCGGATAGGGACCATATCTTTCAGCCTGGCAGCAGCTTGAAGCGCCAAGACACTTCCTAGGCAAGAAGAGACAATTCCAACTCGACTGCTATCAAGACGAGGATGGTTTGCGATAAACTCGAAGATGTCCTGGAAGAAAATATTAAAATATAGCTTATTTAAGAACCGAACGAGTATACTGTATAAACACTATTAATTCCATAACGAGGTGAAACTTCGGTGCCTGTTTTTAAAGATATTAGAAAGGCATAATTGTCTATTGAAGATTTGATGAGAAACAGAGCTAAATTTAGTTTATTTTACCAGCAATTGCGGATGGAGACATACTTTGAGACTTTATTTCGCCATTAATGTGCAGTAGTGTAGCAACGGGAAAGCCACTGATGGAGTGGGGTGGGGCATTGATCAATTATTATTGTCATCGAGTAAAATTATACAAAACATCAAAACATATTTATTACTATTGAAATATATTTGAGACTTTTCAATAGTAAGTATACCATTTATACTATCTTCGCGGTCAATAATGTCATTCGAAACCGATTATAATTGTTTTGCACTTTAGTCAACACTATATTCAGTTATTATTATGGAATAGAAACTATATAAGCCGAAATTATCTTTGTACTTTCCTGGTTGTGCGATGATGAAATTATTCGGAGCAGAATCGAAAGTATCATGACTATTAAAGGCAGGCTTGATGTATCAAGTATTATAATCTTGCTATATCTTACTGATATATCAAGTGGCAAACTTATTGAAGAGATGAAACTAAAAAAGACTTATTGATTCTCTATTTCCATTTGTTCAATGCTCTTTATTTCAGATTATAAATTAATAGCTAATTGATCACAAAAGAATAGTACTATCACGCTTTAAGTGCTGTCTATTAATCATGAAGTCAACTCTCTTGTTATGTTTTTGATTGAATAATCATTGACCACTAAATCTAATTATACATTAACACATTTACCCTTATGCTTTCATCATTTGCAAAAACCAATTTTGATATCAAGCTTTAGTCTTCATTTTATTATGAACCCATTTTATGCTGAAAGCCCTTTCGAACCAGCACAAAACTGAAAATGTACCAAAAATGTCATGACATATTATGGTAGGAAAGAAATGTGGACTATGCATACAATTAACAAATTGGAAAATCACGTACCAGGAATATCTTCAGATCAAAGTACACTGCAAAAACAGTGGTGTTAAATTCAACACCATAGGTGTTAATATTAACACCATTCCGGTATCTATATCGGAAAACACCAGTTGGTGTTATTTAACACCAAGGTCTGGATTTGAATGATTCAATTCTACTCTTGGTGTTGCAATTCAATTCTATTTTTGGTGTTAATATAAAATCCTACACCATTTTCTGGTGTAACAATGAATCTGATTTCTGGTGTTATTTAACACCACCGCCTGGAATGAAATAATTTTAATTCTACTCTTGGTGTTGCACTTCAATTCTATTGTTGGTGTTATTTTACACCAATTCTAGAATTAAATAGTATAATTCTGCTCTTGGTGTTGCAATCCAATTCTATTTATGGTGTTAATATAAAATCCAGCACCATTCTTCGGTGTTGCAATAAATCCTATTTTTGGTGTTATATAACACTAAAGGTCTACTACTTTTCTACTCTTGGTATTGCAATTCAATGCTAGTCTCAGTGTTTAAAAAACTCAACACACCATTCTTTCAACAACAACAATTCATTCCAGCTCACTCCATCTTAACACATGCACAGAAAATATTCAAATACACACAAGAAGTGAAAAGAAACAATTTTTTTCGTAAACAAAAACACATGGTGCTTGTTTAATCAATAAATTAAACAACTTGTTTTCATTCATGTTGAAATCAATGATGCTTAGCGTTTTTATCTTGTATGGTTCAACATTAAATCCTTTTGTCATGTATTCAAAATCTGTGACTCATTTGTCTGAATACAACAAAACACACTTTTTTAAATCATTCAAAATCTGTTATTATGAATCCACCCTTATAAGTAAAAAAAAAAGGATGAAACAAGTAACTAAAAATCATTCAAAATCTGTTATTATGAATCCACCCTTATAAGTAAAAAAAAAAAAGGATGAAACAAGTAACTAAAAATTTTCCAATATAAAAACTTTAAACAATGTCATAATTCCTTTCAAGGAATGAAAAATCAAAGTCGTTTCTAATAAATAGAAACTAAACAGGATGCAAAATGCATGTATAAATGAAGACAAAACAAAAAAAACAACAAACATTATGCTTCTACATCAGAGTGAATTATGTAGCTAATAAGAATTTTGACACATTTCACCTTGAATCCTAGTACATGCATGCTGAAGGAAAATATCACAGAATCTTTTTCATATGAAATATACAGAGCATGGGTGTCGATCCGTAACTGATACCTATTCATCAGGGGGGGATGATCTATTCATTCATCCCCCCCTGATGAATAGGTATTACGTAAGTATCGACACCCATGATACAGAGTGCCCCCCCCCCCCAAAAAAAAAAACCTTGGAAACTGCTAGTATAATCTGCAGGCAGACTCTCGGCTTCGGTTTTTCGCAAGTTTCGTAGTGCATATTTCAGAGTCTGCAGTCAGAGACTACTTTCACTCATATCATGATCCCTTAAAGGGAGCATAACTGTATGTGTATATGTAGTCTCTAAATGCAGACTCTACATCGTGCACTATGCAAATTGCAAAACCGAAGCCAATGGTCTGTGCCCGCAGACTAATTATAGTATGACTTTAATTTCTTATGCTAGAACAATAGCAACACTAACAAATCTCATCCAGCAGTTTTGTTGAACAAGATTTTTTTACCACAGGCCTGCAACCATTGAGATTCAGGATGATTTAATTATTTCAGGGGATTTTTATCTCCTAGCTTCACTGCTTGTAAAGGGTTAAACAAATGTTTCAAAAACATTGAAAAAACACTATAAATTCTACATTCATTCTAATATAGGTGAACATTCTTTTACAGCTTTCTGTTTACAAACATATTCCATTTTACATCGTGCACTATGCAAATTGCAAAACCGAAGCCAATGGTCTGTGCTCGCAGACTAATTATAGTAAGGCTTTTTAATGTCTTATGCTAGGAAGCAGCCTTCAAGAACAATAGCAAAACTAACAAATCTTATCCAGCAGTTTTGTTTAACAAGATTTTTTTTTACCACAGGCCTGCAACCATTGAGATTCAGGATGATTTAATTATTTCAGGGGATTTTTATCTCCTTCACTGCTTGTAAAGGGTTAAACAAATGTTTCAAAAACATTAAAAAAACACTATAAATTCCACATTCATTCTAATATAGGTGAACATTCTTTTACAGCTTTCTGTTTACAAACATGTATTTCCCATTTTACTCCTGGGAGAAAAAATCAAAAAGTAAAATTATGCATTTCTATATCAACTAATTCGCTGCTCGTTTTTCCAACAGGATATAAACAACAACAACAAAAATCAGTCCATGCACTTCTAGTTCACTGGCTTTCATGCACAAACATCATAGAATTGTTTTTCTTGTAAGAAAAAAAAAGAAAATATACAACAGCTATTTGACTTCAATTTGGTTTCGAATTAACCAATTTAAAGATGTTAACAATTAAGAGTCCAAAATATTATTGATCAAAATTATTTTTAAAACCAATTGATACCACTAAGCAAAACCAGACATTAGCTTGAAAGCTTTAAATTACTTAAAAAGTACATGCCTTGGTGCTACATACTTCCTCGAGTCTGTCTTCGACAAAGTTGTCATCAAATCTAGTGGTTTGTAGTCAACAAGTTCCTTTTGATTCTTCACTACATGACAACGTGGAAAACTAAATTCTACTGCATAGGCATGATAGTGTGAATTGTAATACACTGTATCTAATTGGACAAGTACAAAAAATACAGTGCTATTGTGTACAATGATATGCTCTATTTGACCAAACAGAGGAAGCTCGCTAACATCATGGCAGACCAGAAGTGACAACTGATAATGTGTTCCATGTACTTTAACCCAGTTGGCATCAAATAATTCAGTAGAAAGATCCTCTACTTGGATTTGCTCTTGCACAATCTGTCCAATATTTTCATCTAAATCTGACAAAAGTAGTGAACTACCTGGCCCAACCTCCAGATATTCCAAAGGATGGTTTGACTGAAGATGGAACGTTAGTGCTGTCTGATGTTTTTTGGCAAGTGATTTACAAATGTTTTTGTAATTACGCACAGATTCTGCAACACGGCCAAAATAGTGATGTTTCGCTTCGTACCTCATACACCATACATGTATGAGTGGCCCAACTTCTCTCAAACACGTTGGATAATGCACCATAAAGTGGTGTTTTGGCAACAACCTTCTGTCAGGAAAGGTTTTCTGGAAATGTGTGTGATGTTCTTCAGTAAGAATAGACAATTGGGCTATCAAGCCTGCTGTCAATTGAGGAGCAAAAATAATGTCCATACAATCTAGTAATCTAAGTAGCAATTCCCAGTAGACATTTCCTTCTTCAATGTCTTGAGCAATTATGAATGGCAGATTTCGAATCAAGCACCATGCTTGCATAGCCTTCTGTCCAACATCATTCCTAGCTGACCTAAGTTTAATAAAGGATGGTTTGTTCTTGTTATCTGTACGGTTTAAGCAATGGCTGGCGACTCTCTGATTCAGTTCATCTTGGGACAAGAGGGGCGGTTGCCTTTCATATATGAAATACTCTAGAACAAGTTTCAGCTCATACTGAACTATGCCTTCCAAAAGATCATGCATTATATCTAGTGAAAAGTTTGCCAAGACATGAAAGTAAATACAATCATTCAATACAGTCTTTTGTTTCACTCCAAACACATGTGACTGGGTAGTTTGAGCTTCAGCTTCTTCTAAATGTTGCTCATAAGTCTGCCTGGTGCGCATATCCATTGAAACCTCTTTGAATTTGTTCTGTGCCTCTTCCTTACTTGTAACACATAATCGACAGTAATAATGAGCAGAAAAGCTCTCTACAAATCCCAGTAGGGAATTAGCACCAAGATTATCAGCACTTATTTGAGTAATGGTCCCCTTCTTCACAATTCCATTAGGGAGAGCAATGCCAACTGTTGACAGGATATTAATGTCTTTTACAATGTGCTTGAGAATAGCATTAAATCCATATTTCTTGGCATCTTCAGCATACCATAGAGCTATAAGATTGATATTGGAAAGATTGGAATTATACTTTGGTGGCAGATTTTTCAAAATGAAATATAAAGCACCTATCTTGTGAATTTTTGTTTTTGAACCAATGGGGTTCACAGTCTCGAAATCATCATAAAAACAGTGAATTTGGAGGGCATTCTCATCTTCATGGAAAAGAGGGGTTTTCTCAAATTGTGAACCATCACAATAATCTCTCATTACACCATCTGTGCTCTTATGGTCATGAGTAGCAAAATGCAATATATCTTTATTGCTTAAAAGCTGCTTCAAAGAATCTAAAATGGGAACGTAAACAAATGTATCTTCAATAGCAATCTGTTCATACTGCTTAGTTCTTTTATTGAGACGACTATCATATCGGATGCCTAACTTGATTTCTTGTGGTTCAACAAGTCCAATTGATTCACAATACTTTGTCCGCTTATATTCTGAATTCAAATTTTCAAAGGGCTTTTCAAGCATAGCAAAATGTGTTTGAATCTCCTTATAAGCCTCGGATTCTATAGGCAGCTTATGTTTTAAGAAAGCAGCTGTAACGGCTGCCGATGCACTTTTTACTACATCACCTACAATCGCACTGGTTGTTTCTACTACATCATTTACAACTTTTCCAGAGTTTGCACTATTTGCTGAAAATTTTGAAATTACATTTACACACTGCCTGTTCAAGGTATCTACAGATAAAATGTCATCTTCATATACATCCTGATCTTCAACAATCTCATCATTATTAATATTGTATTCTTGAAGACTTTCAAGACTTTCTTCAGGAAAGTCACTCACTTTATCATTTTCATTAGACTGCTCTTTATTATCTGGAAAATCGGTTTTAAGGTGAGTCTGCAAATGTCCCCGAAATCCTCGAAAAGTATGAAATGTTCTCGCACAAGCTCCCTGCCCACAGGTCAATACTTCTTTACCATCTTCAATAACTCCATGTTTCAATCTCAAATGTTGAACCAATTTGGGTATTGCAAACTGTTTGTGGCATTTGAAGCAAATCATGGTGCTAACAATTTCGATCTAATTTCACGTACTCTTGGTGTTTCCCGGGACACTCCGATATCGATTTCAAAAATGGCAGTCTGGACAAAAGTCCAGAACTGCCGCAGAGACAAGCAGTACTGCAGGCCAAAGACAAAGTGGGTCTTGAAGAGTAAATCTACTGCTGCTTCGACCGTGCGTGCCGAACATGGAATGGCCTTGTGATCCACAATGATCATGTAGTTGGTGATTCGGGCCTTGGAATTGCCAATTGCCAGAAGGAACGGTTGACTCTTGGTCTCTTTTGTGTTGTCGAGGAATGCTTGAATACTCCCTCCTGTCTGTGTTGAAAACAAATTATTTGTATAGAATGTAACTAGCACTCAACGCATTTCAATACTCAACGCATTTCAATGAACAACATATTTCGATCAACATTTTTAAAAGACAGCCTTACATGTAGTACTGGGGGAAATTGTGTTTTTACAAAAGGGTTATTGGACAATAATGTAGGACATAAAACCAAATCAAATTTACATCAAAGAAAAGAATTGGAATTGGTCCATCAAATGATATAACATCAAAATATCAGATGATATTTTTTGTAATGAAATACAATTTTTCTTACCCTGTAGAGGGGTAAAAATGCAAGTACTTTCAAAGCTTGTTTTATGTATATGATTAAAAAGGGTCTTTCTAATGTGGTCAAGACATTTCAACTTCCACAAAAGGAGTACGAAAAATAAAGATACTGCAATTTCTGCACTATTATTAACTTGCAGCAAATTTGTGGCATGAAATATTCCTTTTCATTTATTGATTCTCCATGTAGGGCTGTGAAAATCAAAGGCAACATGCCTGATATATCACACAAGTTGTTACTATGTTTTCATACACAACATGTTCCTAGTATTTGTTTGCAAATCTTGATGTCTACTGTTCTAGTTTATTTTACTCCGACCAATTTCAAGGCGGGTGAAGTTTTTGAATAGGCCTAAATTTCTCGAGCACCTTCTCTGTCCAAATCAGTCTAAGCCTCTTCATGTAAGAGATCATAAACCAATATAATTGTTCTCTTTGAACACACATCACGATGCTTTCTGAAACTTTTTTTTTAATGCAGCAAGAATGTGTTTTATGTGACAGGGTATTACCGGTACTTAATATTTACAGTTCTCTTTCGTAATGAAAAGCTAAATACCTTCTGAAATTGAATAACCCTCGAGAGAGCTGAAGAAATGGACACTTTTGCTGACGCAGCTTTGGACTTCCCTTGGCTTGCAGGAGGCAATAGGCACAAGAGGAGGAGGATAGCAGATGTGCTGGAATTCCATCCTGTGCATTACAAAATGAAAATGGTTATTATTAAACAGGCTTACATGTTGATCAAGGTGAAAAATAGAAGTTAAATGTACCAAAATAATTACAAACTGACCTGCTAAAATTTGAATCAAAATAGCCTGTAACAAGAAACTATTATAAGAAATAAGTATATAGTCGAGGACTTATCAATATTATAGCCAAAGCATGCAAGTGGCTGTTAATGCAGTTTAGGGGTACTAAACCAAAAATCCAATTGATGCCAGCTTGGCACCCTTGGAGAAATTTTACTGACACTTATAGCAACGCCTTCTTCTTCTTTCTTATGAGAATTTATACAAAGGGGGATGGGAAAAAAGAAATCAATAGGAAAATAATAAACGGGATATTTATGCATGGGAGAAGGCAACATTCATGGCAAAGCACCTAACCTAGATTGTTCTCTGTTGACACATATATAACAAACTCTTTAGTAGCATAAGTTCATGTTTTTTTTTTTACAATTTTTTTCTTGTTCTACTGAATTTAACATGCTTCTACCCAATTTGACATCCTTTTCATGATTAAATCACAAAAATTGCATCAATACTGGAATCAAATGTTGCAATTAACAATTTATCAAATATGTCCCCTATGGGCCACCATATTTTTCAAAGTTAACTAATGAAGAAAAACAAAAATATCATGATTTTCTGAATTCTAAAGCATTTATCTTCAAATAAAGACAGAGTAAACACAAGCAAGCTGCTAATATGTAAATGCAGGGTCCTGTGGGGTCGATTCAAGTTCATATTATAAGATAATAAGCCATGCATATCATATCTGAGGAAGAAAAATAACAAAGTGAACATATAAACATGATGCTTTGTTTCAAAACAGAAGCTCATTCTATTTCAAAAGTAATGATTGGCAATGTGATAATCCTTATAAAGATTCCACAATGGGCCATGCAACAAACTTTTTTCTTCATAATTATATAAATTTCTTCTTCATAATTATATAATTAATATAATAAAAGAATTATGGAGAGCATGTTCCAACTACAAATAACTTTGCCAAGTGGGCATGTAATGTAATTTTTTGTAATTCTCATTGCAACAAGAGTCCACATTATTTGAGATGCCCAATAACCCTACTGTATCCCAGCCTTCCAGATAAATATAATTTGTTGGAGGAGTTGACAAAAAAAAGGGGGGGGGGGAATTGTTTTAATTGGGATGGGTCATTTTTTGTGATTTCAGCATACTTGTCCCTTAATATACATTTTTAATGAGACTGCAAGCTCTTTGGTGGAATTCTCAATGGTGGTTTAAGACCAAGGTCTAAACTTGGTTCAAAACCATGGATTGGATTAGATTTGCATGTATTCTAAAACTTGTCCAATGAACATGCTTGTGTGAAGCACATATATGCTCAAATTTAAACTAACCTATCAATGGTTTATCCATGGTCTCAAATAAACCACCATCAAGAATTCCACCCTTTATGACATCGGAGGGTGCATTCAAGGGAATGTGCAAAAATACCTTCTTTATTTTGATCAGAACTGTCATAAGATGACAGAAGCTCCATCACTGTCAAGTTTCCTTTCTGCTTCAGAAGTTGTCTTGCAAGTGTAACAACCTTGGGCTTCAACTCGGGCCATTTGGTCAGGAAACGCGAGTGATTTTCAGGAAAAAGTTTCCGAAAATCTACCTCAATCTGCAAGAATACATGTAAAAGGAAAACGGGGAAAAGAGAGAAAAAATAAACTATGCATAATTTTACAGTACAGATACCCCAGTTAGACTAAATCAGCAATATAATAAGGTACCGTCAAAGCTCAGACCCCCATATATACACACCCCAGATCCAGGAAAAGGGGATTCTTCAAATATTTATCTGAATAGCAACCACTAAGAAGTACTTTTGAAGGTCTCTCTACACAAAATCCATACATGAATGAAACTTGCTGGACCTTTGAAATAGATTAGATTTGCTAGATATCACTCATGTTGATGCTCACTGTCCAAAGGTACATGACAACCAGTAATGGTGATTGTTCACCAACAGACAGTCACATGCGGTAAATACAGATACAGATTGAAGGATAAAACTGGCAGAATCTTCGGACTGATATTTTCAAAATCTCAAACATATATAATAAAACAGAGAAATATGAATTTGATGCCTCAGTGCCAAGTAATAATTCTGATGCTTTAATTCCCATACACATAATTTTGTTGCCTTAGGCCTGAGAGGCTAAATCAAGAATTAGGAGTAAATTTTTTTGTAACACTTACCAAACCTGGAACAGTTTCAAAAGGAAACTGTTCCAAAATATCCGATGCGGAGCGTCCGTCCCTGACCATATGCTGTCTAACAGGAAAAGTGGATTTCATCTTTTCAACAACCAGGGTAGAATCACGTTCTAATGTTGGACAGTGTCGTAACCAGTTGAGGTCTTCATCATAGGTGCAGCCTGGAGCAGATTCTTGGTCACCTTCTCGGACCTTCCCAGGACCACCATCTCTGCTTGATGGCTTGGGTAATGGGTTGGATGTCTTCTCCTCTGTTGTGCGGTTAACATTTTTTATTCTAGCAGCCAGGAATCCCGTGTTACTTCTTGCATCAAAATAAGCTTCCTAAAGTGAAAGAACGAGATGAATCTTTGACCGCGTGGTTGAAAATGTATGTATAAGCTTTTTGTTGATAATATTAACCTTGAAATGATGCACAAAATGATGTGATGAGAAATTGTAGTTTTCAAAGAAATTTTAGCAAAGTAGCATTAGTGTCATATAATGCAAGCATCTTGACTTTGATACAAGGAAGCAGCCATCACTCTGCCCCACTTCAAGAAAAAAAGAGTTTTGAGTGGTTGTGAAGGAGAGTAGAATGGTATCATACATTTCTTATTGGATATTGTGCCAAAGATGGTGGAGTGTGACCTACACAAGATAAAATTTAAAAAAAAAAATTCTTCTCAGAATATAATTTAGAGAGATTTTGAGGGTATTTTTATCTTATCAGAGTATCATAAGTTTTCTTTTGATTAATGGAATGCAATACCTTCTTATCAGAGAGGACCATGCAGGGCCCATATTCAATTAAATACTTCAGTCAGAAAAATAAATATTTTTTCTTAGATTTTTGCTCGGATAAAATACTTTGCAGATTTTGGTATTCAATTCATAAATTTGGCTAAGTATTTTACTTTAAATTTAAGACACCTCTAGAGGAGACTTAAGCCAAAGCATTTACAAATTTAACTGGTAGATGAAGGCTTACATGTATGTGCGCAGTCACTCTCAGCTGCGGAGAATTATGAAGTAGCGCATTTTTGGTGCAATGTGTTGATTGCGCATCATTTGGTCACAAAATCGTGATGTCACAATGCCTCTCAATAAGTATTTTACTTAAATTTTGACTTACTAAAGTAAAATGCTAAGAACTGAATTGAATACAAAATAAGTAAATACCTTAGCCAAAATACTTAGTAAAAAAACTTACTTAGTCAAAGTATTTATTTGAATATGGGCCCAGATTATAATACTTACATGACCTGTGCTAGTAAACGGATCCTTGAGTCTTGGAAACAGATTCACTATCCCCATGGCATATTTGGTTTTCATAGCTGCTTTTGGATGTTTGCTGTGAAATAAGAAAGCACATCTCCTGTATGAGAATTACAGTCATATGGACTCATGACTGGCTCTATTAAAACAGAACTTAGTATGTTGATAACAAGTAGCATACCCCTAGTGGTCTCGTCTGCATCATATAATTTGCTATAGTTTAGTATTTTTTTATTACTTTAAAATCTCAAAATATCACATGGTTAGTTCATAATACATTTATAAAGTGAGGCCTCATGACGATGAGGCCGCTAACATCTACGGCATTAATCTATTTTAACGTAATGACCCAAAAATGTCACTCACAAGACTGGTAATACCTGATAACCATCATGTGCAAATCACATTTAAAACTAGATGAATCTTCGACCACGCACGGTCAAAATTTAAGCCTCTGCCATCATGCGATCAGAAAGATATTATTGCTTGTTCCATGCCATTGGAAATCCGAAACATTTTGGGTGATTTTACAAATTTTGGGCACTATGAACTTTGACCCCGTGAACCCAAAATCTTCTTCCTCCCATGCTAATACATAATTGAGCTAGGTTTGAAAGAAATTAGTTCAATTTGTCTGAAGTTATAGCAATATCGAGCTTTTTTCGGGTAATTTTTTACAATTTTTGTTTGGCCCTGTGACCTTTGCCCTTTGACCCCCTAAACCCCAAATCTAATCAGTTCATCCTCACATGTATATAAATACTTGTGTCAAGTTTGGTAAAAATCCGTCCAGTAGTTCTGAAGTTATCGTGGTAACAAGTTTCCGACGGACGGACGCACGGACGGACACACGGACGCACGGACGGAAGGACGGACGGACAACCCCGAAAACATAATGCCTCCGGCACCACCTGACGGTGGCGGAGGCATAAAAAATGAATATTTTGAAAAATGATTTTGAAGAGACAACAAATTCCTTTAAAGTTGACCATGTTACCTCAGTTTCTTTTCACATAATTGGTAGTACCTGATAATTATTATGTGCATTTACACAATCATAAAAGAAAATTTGCTGGCACTTACCCATAGTGTTCTTGCATGTGGGCTACCAAAAGGTTAATCATCTGCCGTCTAGTTTTATCTTGAAGTGCTCCAGTCAATTCATACTCTCGGAGAATGGCATCACCTCTGTGCCGCAAAATTTCTTGTACAAACTGCAAACAGGTAAATCATCCCATTAAGTCATAAATAAACATATTGAGTTTATAATGCACTTTCAGGCACTTTAATTCATACTGACCTTTCTAAGGGCACGAAATTTTATGAATGACTATGAATTTATATAGGTACATTATGATATTAAAATTGATATATGGCCAATAATCATAAATTCTAAATAATAATATATTTATTTATAGAGCTTGAAATAGTTTAAATATTGTTAAATACACACTCCCACAAACACCCCAAACACACATATGCACACACGCACATACACACACACGAGGGGACACATGAGGCTACAGGTAAATTTGTGTTTATTGTAATGAGAGTTCCTTCTACTTAATATAGACATGCAAGCCCAATGCCATGGGGAGACCGTCTAAAGTGCCCTGAACAGTGTTCATTACTTTCATATCCACAAACAATACAGCAGGAAACTATTCTATGTTTGGGATCATCATGAACACTACAATAAAGGTTATGTAACAATCGATGCATCTCATCTTCAACTTTTTAATTTTGATATTAGTCCTTTTCCTTGATACCCTCAGAGGTCTATATGGAACCAGATCATGAGATGTATTATTCGATGATTATTTACCTCATTTCTCTTTCCCATTTCTAAAACATTTCATAAAATTTGGCAATTCAATTTAAACCTCTAGACATAATATCATTTGTTTGAAATCATACCACCCATTGGAAGAAAATGAAACTGTAAAAGTTTATGGAAAACTTATGACAGATGACGAAGCAAAAAAGATGGCCAATATCTTACAGGAGTCGTCAGCTTAGATGTACCAAAAAAGAAATCAAATTAGTTGCCTAATGTTAACCTATACCATTACAAAAACCTTACTACAGGAAATATTAATTTACAATGTTAGTTCTAACTACACTAGATGTATTTTTTTTCTCCCAATATCATTTTCAATTTTAAATAATATGAAATCCGTATAGGTGATGAGTCCCTTATATTATGTTGATTATGATAGCTGAGATTGAAATGAAGCAAACAATTTTTTCTTAACCTTACCTCACAAGAGTTGTCAGTGATTGCACCTGATTCACTGAGGGCATTTAATCGTGGCCTCTTTCTACTGGAGCAAAAACTTGAATCAGATTCTGAGCTACTCAGGGAAGAGGAGCTGGTATCCACCTTGATAGTGTCTGCACTTGTGATGCTATGTACATCTGAACCTTTAATAAAGAAAAAAAGATATAAAGCCATGAGCACTGTTAAAAAACAATGAATACTGGCATCTTAAACTTTGGTAGAATTGAATACAGTTGGGCCTCCTTTATCCCCACACTTGGGATCAGCACTAACATGCATAAGGGAATCCTATATTCAAAACATGCAGTTGCCGAGTTTGAATGAATGCATGTTTCTGATCATGAAAAATTGAATTGAATGTGTAATAACAATGTTGGGAATAATGTATATAAGTAACCCAAATAGTTTGCGATATTACGAGTATGCTTGAAATCTTTGTTGGTTCCGCTAATTATTTGAGTAAAATAGGCAAATTCTCAAGTGATCTGGATAAAGGAGACTGGATAAGGGAGGTCCAACTGCATATAAATTTCTATTAGTCTAAAACCATCAGAAACCAGCTAAGTTATATTGGTCTGACACATTTGTTAATTTTATAATACTTGAGCATTTTTTAATGGACAATTTGTTAATTGATGCATTCATTCATGTCTAAGTGAATTATAATACTAGCATTTAGAAATGTTCAATTACTTTTCCATTGGACTGTTCCCAATGAAACCAATAGGTCTGTCCAATATAATCCAACAGAATTCTTTCATGATGGTTTTCTATAAGTATAAGACTAACAGAAAGAAATTGTTGGATTCCTATTATTGGATCAGCAAAAATTTTCTGATGGATTTCTAATGGACCAACAGAAGTATGTGTTGGATTTCTATTGGAGCAATATAACCTTTCTGCTGGTTTCTATGGGTCCTTTATTTCCCTTTCCCTATTGAAACCATTAAACTTATTGGTTTCTATGGGTCCAATAGCCCTCACCTCGTGCTATCACACAAAGCAAACAGAATCAAAATCAGATGAGAAATGGCATAGGAGTGGCCTTTTGTAGGATTTTGAAGCAAAAGGTCAAAGATCATACACAGACACGCACAGAAACACACAAGTATGGCGCCCGTTTCACAGTCCCCTCCTCAAATTTGTTCGGTGGGGTCACAATTTAAATTAAAGACATTTTTTTTTTAAATGCAAGTTTGCATTGTTAAAAAATTCAATTTGTAAGAATCTGTAATTTTTATAATCTTTAGACTTCGAATTTAGATCATTGACCGCCCACAAATCACGGCTCTTGTGGCAAGGTTACGTCATCAAAAAAGGGTAGGTTTTTTTTTCCTCCACCAAGTTTTGAGACCTGTGCCTGTAATTTGAACTGCACATTCATTTATTGCTTATGAAAAGCAAAATGTTAATTCCCTAGACTCTATACAGCATACAAGCCTACACTGTACCTGCTACCAGACGAACGCTGACTCATTTTAACATGCATGCACATACAATGATCAGTGGCGGATCCAGCAGGGGGCGCACCCGGCATGTGCCCCCTCTATATTTTGAGAATTACCTCGTGAACATACACATTACTAAGGTTAAATTGTGATCTGCGCCCCCTCTTTATTTTTAATATGCTCTTTGCACCCCTCTAACTCTATTTTAAAATCCTGAATCCGCTACTGATGATATCACATTTAGCAGGGATTTGCAATTTTGTATTATAATGCACTTTATCCAAAACTTACCAGACCATTCTTCATCTTCTTTTAGCACCATGAGGCTGACTGTGGGATTGCTGGTCACCACATCTCCTAGTACGTCATCGTCTATACCAAACCCTTCTTGTTCATCCACAAGTACGAGATCTTCCCCATCCCTTATGTGGAATTTTCTTCTGACTGTAGGAGAGATTAAATAAATGAGAATAAATATCACAGTGCACTTTTCAGTTTCTTACAGATTGATGGCTCAGTCATAATAAACGAATGCTGCAAAAACTGCTGCTACAAGCCCAACTGTGCTATAGTAATTAGTATACAAATAACGCACGTCCCAGAGTGCAATAGCGGTGAATGCAGTACGCGCGAGGTTTCTTTATATTGGTGCCGCTCTGTGCAACAAGCCGCTTGCGGCGAGTTGACAGTGCGAACCATCTGAAGAAACCGAGCGAACACTGCATTTACGTTTCGCACAACAGGGTCAAGTGCGTTATTTGTTTTATAAAATAGCGACACAAACAGCAACAAACAAAAGTTTAGATCTTAAGTATACGAGAGTTCGATCTAGATCTAGAGTTATGTTGGTTCTAGAAATAAAATGAGGGTCTAAGACCTTGCAGGCTTACCAAAAAGTCTACAGGATTCATTGTTTGATTAAAAATAAAATGCATAGGGTGTCTAGAGACGAGTCTACATCAGACAGCTGAAATTCCTGGCTTCATTATAAAATCCAAAAGTCAAAACGGGTCTAAATCCAAGGCAAAAGTAAAACAAAAATTTGCTTTCTAATAATACCCCGCTCTAGCTAGAGCTAACGCGTACGCTGCGCTGGGGATCATGGTGGATCTTGGAGCGTACAATATTAGCTACGCGTAGCCTATAGCCTACAATGCACTCGAGGGAGCGTACTAGTACTACGCGTACGCGCGCGCACTGGATCCCCATGGTCACGCGTACGCACCGTGCAATATAACTTTTTACTGCGCTTTTTCTGCACTCATTTCTGCAAAATCGTGCTTGCATCAAAAATTTGTCAATGCCATGTGACGCGTATTGACCAATCACGATGCTTAAAATACTAGGCTAGATCTAGAGCCATTTTATAATACACCCTAAAACTGTTAAATGGGACATCAAGCTCAACCGGGGGTGGAGTTTGGACTGTTGTGTGCGCTACAATTAGTCTAGATCTAGATCTAGATCTAGAGATTGAATTTCCATGTTTATTATTTTTGCATTTTTTTTATTACATGAATGGGGTAGATCTAGTCTAGATCTAACGTTAGATCTAGATCTAGATATCTAGGCCTAATGTCAATGCAGATCTAACGTTAGAACTCTAGATCTAACTGTTAGGCCTAGAAATCTAGAGTCTAGATCTAGTCTAGACTTCTAGATCTAGATCTAGATCTAGCCTAGACCTGATATTTTTGCAAAAACCCAGGATTAGGCCCTAGACTAGGTCTAGATCTACTGATTTTTCCTTTACATTTTGAAACAAATATGTATTAAATAACAATATATAGACCTAGAATCTAGATCTATCATGAATGTTTGCCCTTTGGAGTATTTATCAATGATAATTTTTCAGAAATCCATAAAATATTAAATGGCATCATGCTGACCGGATACCCAACCCGGCCGGACAGCCAAGGCATAGTAGGCCTAGACCTCTAGGCCTGGGCTACCCAACGACAGGCGCGGCTAGCGCCAGCTGACGAACACGTAATACTATAGGCTAGATCTATAAAAGTTTATAACAAACAAGAACCATGTAGGCCTAGTACACTTACTGAGTTCAAAGAATCCTACTGTGTCTTCTGGATCTATAGGCAGGTATTTTCTAATACTTCGATCCGCTGAACAGACCCTGACGCTTAATGGCATGGTTGCATGCACTTCGATCACTTCACATCTAGAATCTAGGCCTAATTTGAAGAATTACTAGGGCCTACTCCAGAATCAAGACTTCAAGTCAGTGCCAGTGAAATTCTCTAGCCACATGCTCTCGTCTAGCTGTGCGCGCGCAGCTGCAGAGGCGCATATCGGATCATATGACAACTTTCGTCCAATGATTTTCGTCGAATTCTCTAGCTTATGCGCATGTGCGATTTTATAACACCAAATATGACACCATCAGCCTGTAATTGAATATTTTCACACCGTTGGTGTTATTTTTCGCCAATCGGACATGAAATGAACACCAAGGGTGTTGATATTTTTCTATTCCATGCTGGTGTTGAATATTTAACACCCTGGTTTTTGCAGTGTATCTGCATTTTTCATTGAAGATTCTCCTACCAGCCATCATCTTACGAAAGTAATCGATGGAGAAGACAGCAAAGCCATGAGATGCCATCAAGGAGGGTCTGTCTTCTACCAAGAAAGGAACACCACCCCTGATATCAAGAAGCACCGGCATCGGATCAGAGGAACCTTTGATTGTGAATAAAGTGGGAACATCAGTTTTCGAGTGAGTGAAGTTTGCTTACATGGCACTGGGACATTTAAACTTTGCTTTCAGATGAAAATGGTTTTGTTTTTGTATGCAGACAAGCCTGTTTATGAAGGTAACTTTCAGGGAATGCAGAAACAAGTGGCCCTTACAGGAATGTGTCGTTTTTAATTCTAGACAGGTTTTGCAACACTTTGAAGGTAAATTATAATGTGAAAACTAGATACGCATTATATTTGCCCCCCTTCTCTCTCTCTCTCTCTCTCTCTCTCTCTGTTACATCTTTACATTGTTTTAAACCCTATTTCACAATCTTTTAGGTGGCGGGTTCCTCTTTATTTACCTTACTCTTAGTGTTTTTATCTTCAAGTACAAGATTATGCGAGTGTTTGCCCAATTCGTGCTAACTTCGATCTTGTCTAGTTATTATGAGTCATGTCGCTTTAATTTTTAAGTTCGAGTGTTTACCCAATTCATGCTAACTTAAATCTTGTCTATGTTATTATGAATCATGGCGCTTTAATTTTTAAATTCGAGTGTTTACCCAATTCATGCTAACTTAAATCTTGTCTAGTTATTATGAGTCATGGCGCTTTAATTTTTACCCTTTTTAATCCAAGTAATGAGTTGAGAATATCTCGAGGGAACTGTAGACTGGTAAATCTGTCTCTTGTCAACTTGAAATTTACTAATTAAAATATTAATTGAAATACATCAAGCACCCATTAATCATTTAACAAGTACATTATCCCAATTTATGTATTATATTTTACATGAAATTGCATGTTTTTACTTTGTAAAAATGTTTTTAAAGATGGAATTCAATAAACTGAACTGAACTGAATAAAGAATCACAATTTTGTGGGGTACATACCCTTCTTTTTCGGAATATACAAGCACCCATCTGCAATCCCGTGTTGTACCAGATGCCGTTCCACATAGCTGGCTAGATACCATCTTTCAACCGAAGTGGAATGCATCACTACATTGTCTACATCATCTACCAGCTGGAAGGTGTAGATGAAAGGCTTCTGGATGTTGCGCTTGACCAGACGAGGTCTCTTGTGAGCGATCTCTGGTGCTGGTTCTAAGCTCCAGAGCAACCCCATGGGTTCGATACCCTGGTAGCTACCACCGAGTGATGGTGCCTTCTCAACTGAAGGAAGCAAATATTGGTTTAAAATAAGCAAGATGAATAATGAAGAAAAAGAAAGACGTGGATACTATAGTCAGACATTTCAAAGGGATACCAGGAGAGAGGAGATGGGTAAAAGCTTATGATGGGAAGCCAGGTGCCGGGGGTAGATTTAAAAAAGATCAACGAAATACTAAGAACGGATGAGGAAGAGTTGGATAATAAGGAGAATATAATAAAACATTAACCTTGACGTTTTTCATACATTGCACCCCATTTAAATTCCTGGAACATTTTACAGTTAGCATGTCTATTTTTTTCCAACCAGATACCTACTCTAGATGAGTACCAAGGAAGAAAGCTTACAGACGAACCCTATAACCCCCAGAAAAACACACAGTTGAGAGATGTCTCGCCAAACTGTGATCCCCTGACTAACTAAATATAATCTACTTTGAAATTCCAAGATGATATACAAATAATACACAGCTGTGAGGGCATTTAATAGTAAGAATTACCCACACAAGGTACCTTTGAACTGTTTCGAAGGCGCCAAGTGTGGGTAATTTTACTAATGCCCGAACAAAATGATGTGTATTATTTGTTTTCTAAGATGTTTTATTTGTTTTATAACATGATTTTACTAATGACCGGTCATTAGTAAAATAAATTACGTGTTAAATCATTGATTAGGATCCGCTTCATTATCTTATAACTATATCCATAGTCACCTTCCACGATCCCTCTGTCGTCCGCCTCGTACTGAGCATGGGATTCGAACCGATACTTTCCCGATTCTGTGAAGACGTGAGCCCTGAGGGTGACACGCTGACAGGGTCTTAGACCAGTTGCCTTAATGTGAAGATCCTCGTCGTTTAGACTATACTTCGGTAGGACCTGGACATTTGGGACTGGATTTCTCGCATCTAGATCCATTTCACGATTTGTAGACTTGGATTGATTACAGCCTGATGATGGACGTCGACTGGATGAAAGATAAATGAGACGAATTGTGTTGTACATAGTTATCTTTGTTATCTACGGATCATATAGATTGGTTACTATTGAAGAGCATTAAGTCCGGCCGAAATTCAACCTTGGTCCGAAAAATACATATAAATGTATGTAATATGTATTTACATGTGTAAAGTAATACATGTGTAAAGTAATAACAATAACCTCTCACCAATATAAATCAAAAACACCATCCATCCAAAAAACACTGCCAAACTCAAATAAATCCCCTCTCCTAAATCTCAAACTCAAATTAAGTAGCAGGGCCCTAATTCAATGCAACTTACTCAGAAGATGTCCAGTCTGTCTGGGTTTTTGAAAATTATTTTTGTAGGCTGCTATGCAGCATCGTTTGGAACATTTTTAAGCAAAGTATATTCAAATGAAATACAACATAAACCAATAGCAAAATAGGATTTAACAGTAAGATTGAATATTCAAAAGGAATAGGAGAAGAGAACCAATGATAAGTAAGAAGTGGAAATACCTAAGACCATGAATAAAGAATGGAAGAGAACAAAGGAACATATCAGGTGAGATGGGAGAATTGGTATGCAGAGGAGATGAATGGAGGAAGGAAGGTGTAAGCAAATGATGTGAAATGAATATGTATAGGAGAAGAGACAAAAAAAAACAAATAGTAATTGCACCAAATACAAGTATGAAAGGAGTCTAATTTTAACTCTTACACATTGGTGAAGTACAGTAAACCCTGAGTGTACAGTTAACCCTGAGTATACCGACGCAACCGAAACAGAAACAGAAACATGTATAGGCATTTATATTTATAGATATATATATACAAAATAAAGATATATATATACTTAGATTTGGTCTATTCCTCCGTACAGTGCATAATGCTTATGGGCAGAGCAAAATATATATTGGATAAGGCAGACTAATGGAACATGGTTGCAACTCCGAGTTTCACGCCTTGCGAGCGATCATCTACAATACGTTCAAAATAAGGCTTAACTAATACAATACAATACAAAACAATAAGATTTACTCATGGGTGAAGGGGCTATTGTAATTGCTCAGGTACTGCGGTGGAATTTTAAACATGGGAGGGGGTATCGCAAAATAGTCTCCACCAAGGTGCTAGTACATAAATATATATATATTTAATTAAGCATAGTCTCTTTTGAAGTTGCAGAGGTAGAATTTGTTTTCATGGCGGCATTTGGAGATGAGTTCTGGTCTTTTGTTCAGGAGTGTCTGTTTCTCGGCGTTGGTGATGGCAAGCTTCTCAGTTAGGCACAGGTTGCATTTCTATACTTAATTAAATATATATATATATTTATGTACTAGCACCTTGGTGGAGACTATTTTGCGATACCCCCTCCCATGTTTAAAATTCCATCGCAGTACCTGAGCAATTACAATAGCCCCTTCACCCATGAGTAAATCTTATCGTTTTGTATTGTATTGTATTAGTTAAGCCTTATTTTGAACGTATTGTAGATTGTAGAGTAATCCTACCAGTTGCCTGATGATCGCTCGCAAGGCGTGAAGCTCGGAGTTGCAACCATGTTCCATTAGTCTGCCTTATACAAAAGAAATCATGACTCTCCATACAAGAACATATGCAGTGTTTCGACTTGATATATCGTTTGCCATTCTAGTCAATCCAGTGTGCCTACGTGTAAGTGTACACAAAGGATTGGGTGAAGGGTGAAGTTTGTTCAATATTTATTACAAAGAGCCTTTATAAATCATAACAAATGCTTAATTTTGCACGCCTGATGAGGTCTCAGAACATGAAGTATACGCATGATGCGGGGCATGATGAGGAAGTAATATATCGCCAAGAACGCGATGGTAAAATAACTTGAAAATCAACCGAAGGCAATTTCTATATATAGCATTGTCCATCACCTAGTACAGATTAGGTCACAAGATGAGGGTGTCACAATATTTAGGGTGGAGTTTAGCAGGTCTGAGATTTTTTTAAAAATAAATATTAAAAAATGTATGAAATGTATTTAGATGTTAGAAACTTTGAACATTAAAATATGAGTTGTATGCAGCCCTGCACATTAACAATAATCAACTTATATTTGGATGTCACCCCACTTTTTATTTAGATTTATTTCCACATTAACTGCATATGAAAAGAATTTACAAATTAACGCATATAACAAGGTCACAAAACATGAGCATATTGGATAGATGGGTGGTATTACAACAGTAAGAACGATTTTATGCAAGTCATTGAATACAAATGATGAAATGATGCTAAAAATAATCTACATTAATAAGGGAGGAAACCTTGGAAGCATTATGCTTGTGATTAAGGTTCCCTTTACGTGATACGTTTGTCACATAATATATAAAACAAAAACAAATCAAAAGAAGGTTAGTACTCACCAAACAATACAAATATTATTATGCTGTCCTCAATTCCCTCCTTACGCGTCTCAATAATTCATCAAAGTGCTATCAATGAATTCCTGTTGTATTTTCGCGTGGAAACCGTTTCCTGCAATGTACTTGGAAAGACATACAAAATTAATGCTCTGCCGTCTGATGAAATACCGACGATATACAAGATATTATGACATTGGACTTTGTACCCGTATGACTTAATCAATCACGGTCGGTCATTCTTATATATGTGATAACTGTATGTGCGGAGCGGATGGATCAGCGCTGCTAGCGTATCAGCGGACGGCAACATGGGAAGCGTTTCCCTTTCTGACATTAATACGCTAGAGACCTCGTTATGAAATATACCCTGACCGGCTGAACCTCATTACAATGAGTCTGTCTTTAGTAGATCTGCCATGCAAACATGATAATTATAGGACGTCACATGACCTAAAAGATAACGGAGAGGGAGTGATGATGGTACGACTAGATTTGCCAATATATAAGTCCTCTTTTAACAATGTACTTTGCACCTTAATCAATGGCGATCAATAAGTATGGGTCGGAGGCAAGGTCTCTCTGGACGCTGTTTAATTTGTTCATGATTATCCACATCTGATATTTGACATTTTTATACATTTAATATTTGATAATCATGTTGAAAATTGATATGTGTATTTGATACCAGATACTTGATTTATGAAAATGAAATTATGTTCTTCCAATTACTTTGCCAATTCAATCTGCTTATATTATATGAAAAAGCGCCATATAAGAAATAGTTAATATTATTATTATTATGCCCAAATTACCGACCTCATGTTGTATTTTTTCTCTTGTATATATATTTGTAAACTCTTTTTGTTGTTGTTGATAGGCCTATTTTTTTTAGATATATTTTTTTGCCTTTATACATGCATGTTGACTGCCTTATCATATATCTTTTGTTGTATAGATAATTTATGTAAACTAAGCAAATTTCATGTTTGATATGGGAAGTCTGAATGGATTGAACGGTCGAAAGACCGACAACGTACCAAACGAAACGTTACATAATAATAGCACCGAGGTCAGATTATCTTTACTCTTCACATATTATGCAGCAACATTTTCTATTCTTCAATTTCTCTCTTTCCTTGGTTTATTTTCTGTTGTCTTATATATATTTTAAAAATTATTATTATACTTTTGTGTCTTATCTGTCAGTCGTCATTATCTCTATTGACCTTTCCAGTGTTCACGAGACTACACTCTAAAAACTGAAATGTTAAATTTCAGTTTAAAAGGGCCGAGGAGTGAACACTCTTTCAAAATGTCAGATTGTTTCTTTTAACCTGCTAGATTCAACCTTTATAGTGTTGGATCCAGCACGTTCAAAGTGTTAATCTACCATTTTGAAAGAGTGGTCACTCCTCGGCCCTTTCAAATGGTGATTTAACATTTCAGTTTTTAGAGTGTACGTATCGTAACAAGATTTCAAATTACAGATTTATAATTGTAGTATTATTTTGCCACGTTTGGTTAATCTGTATATATTTTGTTCGAGTCAATATTTTGACATGTTACAAAAATTATGTTTATCATTATTTTGAGGCATCCACATTTTACAAGCTCTGCTTTTCAGTGGATCCCTCCATTTCCACAGGTTAATCTTAAAAAACTTAAGCAAACTTTAAAAAAAAACATTATACTGGATATTTATGTATAATTTCTATTTCATAAATTTAAACCATGTAAAATAATTGAATGTTGAATTGTATATCTGATTTCTTGTCAAAATTACTGTTCTGTTGGAAATGAAGAATAACGACTGAAACTGAAACTGAAACTAAATCGGTTTGAAATCAGTTCTGCTGTGTGTCTAGTGTCTGAGTAGTAAGGTCACGCCTTTTGTCCATGATTATTCAGTCTTGTTTGTGCAACGTATAAAGATCGAGCCACATTGTAGGGTAACATATACCAATGAGTTACTAGCTTATATGCCAATCCATCCCGGGGGGGGGGGGGGGAGGGGTCGTTTGACAGCTGTGACATGTAGGCCTTTGAGGGGAAGAGGTAGGATTACGTGCCTGACAAAGCATTTCAATATTAATGTAGCTGAAACGTAACAAGTGAACTGCACTTTAGAACTTAAGATTTGCCTACTATATATTTTGAATTGCCGGGGAATGTACGTCACAACTCGATCCAAGATGAAGATAG
Organism: Strongylocentrotus purpuratus; assembly: GCF_000002235.5. NCBI lineage: Eukaryota > Metazoa > Echinodermata > Echinoidea > Camarodonta > Strongylocentrotidae > Strongylocentrotus > Strongylocentrotus purpuratus. The sequence continues at coordinate 33,567,871 of NW_022145600.1, forward strand.
ATTAAGAAAGAATTAGAAGAAGAAGAAGAAGAACGCCGAGTCTAATTCAAAATTACACACAAGGCACTGCTCCTTCATAATTGTCAGAGTTCATCACTCCTAATTAAACTCATACTTCATCCATTCGTCTTCTCAGTGAGGAGGGGGGGGGGGGGGGAGGTGGGGGGCTGGGGCGGGGCGGGGACGGGGGGGGGGGGGGGGAGGGGGGGCTGGGGCGGGGCGGGGACGGGGGGGGGGGGGAGGTGGGGGGCTGGGGCGGGGCGGGGACGGGGGGGGGGGGCGGGGGTAGTGAGCACTATTTTTTTTTGAGGCCCTCGAATATTTGAAAAATCGCACCCCCCCCCCCTTTGAGCGCCGGGGGGGGGGGGCATCTAAAAAAAAGGTTAATATTAACGTGTTTTTACACGTTTTTTTCCCGAGTGGGGGGGGGGGGGCCTGGATCCGCCACTGGTTCATTGAAAAAACTTCCCATGAAATACGCAAGTCCCCATTTTTAGAAACCTTCAAAAATAAACTTAAAACTTATCTGTTCACTTTGTAATGTAATTTATATTTCGTTTGTTAATTTATAAAGCGCTATGAAAAGATCAGTTATTTATGTTATTATTATATAATTGTTGTTAGGATTTTCTAATATAAAATTATGTATCATATAGTTGTAGGTTAACTTTTTATTTTTGTTAAGCGCCTAGAATGAGTCCAGAGGCGGTTCTCCCGGGGGGGCAGGGGAGGCACAGTGCCCCCCCACTTTTTCAGATACCCCAAAAGTGCCCCTTTTTACATAGGAAAAGTGCCCCTTTTATTTTGTAAGAAGTGCCCCTTTTACATAGGAAAAGTGCCCCTTTTACTTTGACAAGTGCCCCTATTACTAAATAAAAGTGCCCCTTCCCCCCTTTTCACCTCTGACGAGTGCCCTTTTTATTTTTGACACGTGCCCCTTTTCCTTCGACATGTTCCCATTTTCCTTTGCAATAAGTGTCCATTTTCCATTCTCATAAATCTTGAAATTATCTTTAATAAGTGCCCTTTTTAATCTCTAGTAAGTGCCTCTTTTTAGGTACGAGAAGTGCCCCTTTTCATTTTTGATAAGTGCCCCCTTCACCTCTGATAATTGCCCTATTCAAAACTGAGAGGTGCTCCTTTTACTTTGACAACTGCGCCTTTTTTCCTTTGTAAGAAGTGCCCCTTCTCCTTTTAATAACTACCCCTTTTTTAAACTCGGATGAGCACACCTTTAATTTTAACATGTGCCCCTTTTATTTTCTAATAATTGCCCCTTTTCCTTATGATAAGTGCCCCCATTAAAAAGAGAGAGCTCCTTCCCCTTCTCATAACTACCGCTTTCCCTTTCTAATAAGTGCCCCTTTTCCTTATGATAAGTGCCCCCATTAAAAAGAGAGAGCTCCTTCCCCTTCTCATAACTACCGCTTTCCCTTTCTAATAAGTGCCCCTTTTCCTTATGATAAGTGCCCCCATTAAAAAGAAAAAGCTCCCTCCCCTTCTCATAACGGCCCTTTTTTTTAATTTGAACGGTGCCCCCTTTTCATTCAACAAATGCACATTTTCCTTTATTATAAGTGCCCCTTTTACATTTTCATAAGTGCCCCTTTTCATATCTGGTCAGTGCCTCTTTTCACCTCTGATAATTCCCTTTTTAATAATGATACGTGCCCCTTTTCCTTTCTAATAAGGGACCTGTCCCCTTTTCACCTCTTATAAATGCCCCTATCAAAATCTGATGGGTGCCCTTTTTCCGTCAACAAATGCCTATTTCCCATTTTCGTAAACGCCTCTTTTTCATCAGGTGAGTGCCTCTTTTCAGGTGAAAAAATGCCTCATGTTCACCTCTTATAATTATCCTTTGTACTGTGACACGTGCTCCTTTTCTTTTCTAATAAGTGTCTTATCCCTTTCGATAATTGTCCCCTTTTCATGAAATCATTAAACATGCCCCTTATTTAAAGCGACTAAGAGCAATTTCCCCCAAAGTTCGCTCGCTGCGCTCGCTCGCATTTAAAGATGATATAATTATGTTAGTTATCAAAGGTCTTTTCAGTCTTCCGTTATGAGAATGTGCTTATAACCCCATCACGATTGGCTTTTTTCCTCTTTATAAGATGTAATTTTTCGCACTGCGACCTCGCAGATCTTTAACATTTTTCTCGCTCGCTTCGCTCGCTCGTAAATGCATATTCAGACATCCCACCCAACTGTAAAGTATGATGCTTAAGCGATATCTTGTATGATGTATGAAGAGAAACAAATATTGAAATCATCCCTGATAATGTAATCACAATGCAGGGGTATGTACCAATGTCTAAAAATTTGTATATTTTTGCTTTGAGATTTCCCACTGTAGGTGCCCTTTTTTCTTCAGAAAGTGCCCTTTTTTGTTGGTGCCCCCCCCACTTTGGAAGTCGCTCGACCGCCCCTGCTAGAATCATACGTATTAAGCGATTTATAAAGTAATACACCATTATTATTGTTAAGAAGAAGAAGGAGAAAAAGAAAAACAAGAAGAAGAACTGGGTATAGTAGAAAAGGGATAGAGGAGGAGGAGGAGAAGGAGGAAAGAAAAAAGCTCTGGAAGCCGAGCTGGCTGAGCTCTCGCTGATGCGCTGCCAAGATAAAATCGTATACTGGATCGAATCTCTTTGCTGGGTAAAGTATAGAGCGCCAGCTGGCGAAATTTATCGTCCATGGCAACAATTGCATCGCATCTCGAAGATTCTATAGATCCATATCCACCAAGATGATGGTAAGTAATATCAAATCCGAAGCAATCTAGTAAAGTTGGACAAATCTTACATTATTTTCCAAGTATTATGATTTTTGTAAATATGTATTAGCATTCTCTTGGTTCTCAATTGTTTTATAACTTTTAAAAGGTGACTATTTGGGGAGTATTTTCACGTGCGACTTATGATTCTATGGGCGTTTGTGTCCAGTCCGACATATACATGTTTATGTCCTGTTTGTGTAGTAACTGGATCATCGATCTAGCTCGTTCTCGTAGGAGTGTGAGATAATTTCGTATTATTAACGGTATAATTTTATATATTAGAGATCAATCACCGACTACATGTAGTAGGGTGTCTGATTGTGAATTAGTGATAGATCTAGTGTATATGCGAAGAGACGCATCATTAAAAATATGGATGTTCCGCATTTTTGTGGACGATTGTTCATATTCGCGCGTTTGTGATCCTTAAAGTCAAAAACGGATTCTGTGATAATATTCAGGGCTGTCAACTAATTACTGTCAACCCTCTCGCATTTTGAGGGAGTCTCACGACACCGCACTCACTCTACCGCTGTCCCACCCGACCAGCTCGTAGTTGTAGTGGGAGACTCCCGCCACCACGCCCTTCCTCCCGCTAGCTCTCGTGCAATCTCCCAGTTTATGAAAAAACCTCCCACCAAACGTGTAAAATGAACCAGCATATGGTATCGTATGGGGGTAGTGAGCAATTTTTTTTTTCTTCAACCCCCTCCCCCCCCCCCCCCCCCTCCCCTCCTCGTTGAGCCAAAGAGAATTGCATACAATATCCCTCGAAGCAGTTTTCCAAAGTTGACAGCCCTGGATACTCCTTGATGCATTTTACGCTTTGCACAAAGACTTTCACGTCATGAACGATAAATCCTTGTTTGAACTGAGGCTTTGGGTGTATTTTAATACACGGCATCCTTCGCCGAAGACACAAACGCATACAAGCAATTGGAATGCACACGTACACACAAGCAGTGTGTTCAAGGGCTTGCAACACGGGTAGCATGCACAAAGATTGTTTTGCGCCACTGAGCTACTGAGCGTGAAATACATGCATGTGCAGATTCTAGCGCTGTCACCATGGGTTTGGGTAATTCCAGAAAGGCGTCGGAGCTTTTGAGGCTGCATAGGAAAACGATTCAAACAGCGGGTTGGGCGACATTATCTTAAAATATTCAAAGGGAGTAATTACAATTTTGACTTGCTAGGTTGCTTGACTCCTCTGGGCATCTCGCAGGCCACTTGAAATTATAATTTGAAGAAGTCTTCGATGGGAAAAAGGGGATGATTCTTCGGTATCGTTGATTCAACATGGCGAAGAGAAAAAGTATGCATGCGCGGTAGCGGCGCAGCAAATATGAATGCGTGCGTACTTTCTCTTTGCCATGTTGAATCGACGATACAACATGGAAGACTCGTGGGGATATATATATTTCTTTAATACGACTGGGCCTACTTATTTCGTGGGGCGTTATTTCTCAAAAGTGGGAAATCTCGAAGCTACGATGGAAACGATGTTGATGTTTAAATGGCCGTTTGACCAAAATATCTTTAGAATTTAGAAAAAAACCTGCTCTTTCATATGGCACCTCATTTATTAAGTATCACCTTCAGGATCAGGAGCAATAAAGGTTAAATCTCGATTTGGTAATAAAATCATTGACCAATTTTGCATGATCACGCAATGCACGTAGACTGCATAGGAATTCGTGCAATATCTATGGGAAGGATTTTAGCACCAAAAAATTGAGTGCGCAACACCCTACTACGTGCATTGCGTGCTCATGCAAAATTGGTCAATGTTTTTATTACCGAATTGAGATTCAAACTTTATTCTCTTTGATCCTGAAGGCGATGCACAGCAAATGAGGTGTCTATGAAAGCACTGTCACCATGGATTTGCGCCGAGCAGAGTCATGCCTCCCCATTTTGCTGATTCAAAAAGTGGGGGAAAGGGTATTTTCAAACTGTAATCGCATGTAATCCCTTTGGGCTAGCGAAAAAATAAGCGCATAGACATCTTCCGTACGTTTGGAACTTCTTATCCCGGGGGGGGGGGGGGGGAGTCAGTCAGTTCAAGAAAGTGGGAAATCTTGGAGCTACGACGGAACCAATGTTTTAATCAGTGTTTTGATCAAGATATTATTAGAGTTCTGAGTCGACCTTTTATGGGCATATGGAGCAAAACCCTCTCTTACATATAACAGCTCATTTGGCCTTCAGGATCACAAGCTATTCCAGCAAACCTAATCATTGAAACTGTACCTCTCATTACAGCAACCACAGATAATCGTGTTGAAGGAAGGGACGGAGGCTTCCCAGGGAAGATCACAAGTGGTAAGCAACATCAATGCTTGCCAGGTTGTAGCTGATGCCGTCCGTACCACCCTGGGCCCAAGGGGTATGGACAAGCTCATCGTTGAGGGAAACGGTATGGACACATTTTCTTTCTCTTTGTACATTACAACATTGGAAAATCTGTTTAGAACATTGATATTTGTTATGAAGAAAATTGACAGAAAATAATTACGAGACACATGTTTGAATATTTTTAGTAAATTTACAAGGAAATGTCAGGTATAAATGTCAGTCATATTTGTGCTGCCCTATTCATACTTTGCAAGGAGTTGCACCTGTAGAAACTCTACCCTTTTCAAATTTATTTTTAGGTTACAGTTATTTAGTTAATCTTTTCTTTTACCAGTATCCATGCGACTATTTTCCAAATGTACTCTTGTTTTGTATTCAATGATTTTTTTTGTTTTTGCCAAATAAATAATAATAATAATAATAATAATTGAGAGGTTTCATCTTTTTCTAGGCAGTATTGAACAAACTCTCTAATGTTTTGTTACAGAGAAAGTTTAAATACTTGATAAATGGTATTTGGCTTTTATCAATAATTATGAACATTAGAAAAGATCTATGATTTCTTCAATCATTCAAGTCTTTTGAGAGTTCCCTTATTGTATGTTTGTATGCAGGCCGGGTAACAATATCCAATGATGGAGCCACAATAGTCAAACTGCTTGACATCGTTCATCCAGCTGCCAAGACCTTAGTAGAAATCTCCAAGTCACAAGATGCAGAGGTATGTCAAAGAAACATTTCTGAAAAAAGAGAAAGGGCTGTTGCCGAAAAGACTTTGGGACAATTTTTTAAAGTACTATTAGTTTCAGAACATGACTGCAGAGGCCAGTTGGTTTCTGCATATAACATCTGCAAATAACACTTATTCTATGCTGCTGGGATTCATTTATAAGTGTTCATGTAGGAGGCTGCTTATGAACACACGACTTGCCCTGTTGTCAGTTTTATTGACAGCCTCTTTGGATAGTCAAGGGGGAGGGGGGTGCACGAATGCCAACCTAAATAATTGTAGAAGGGCATGGGTAATGTGACCCTAAGCTTTATCACTTTGAAAGGGGTATTGCAGCAAAAGAGGAATTCTGCACTTTGTAACAGAGGGAATCTGTAACCCCAGCAGTTAACTTCCATTGAACCATTCAACTCTGTATTTTAATGTTTCAATGACCTGGTAGTTGGAGCCCCTGCCTCTGATCAGCCATAATCTGTACGTCTCTCTAGTCGAGTTGTATAGAGGAGGATTATTTGATAGTAGGAGGAGAAAGCCAAGGAAACCTTAGGATAGTTGATTCACTTGTCCTTTATCCACAGGTCGGTGATGGAACTACCACAGTGACCCTGCTAGCAGCTGAATTCCTGAAGCAGGTGAAGACCTTTGTAGAAGACGATGTCCACCCTCAGGTGATCATCAGGGCCTACAGGAAGGCCACTCAACTAGCTATGGACAAGATCAAGGAGATAGCAGTCAGAGTACCCAAGGAAGATGTAGAGTAAGTTGCGCCCATGTGTGTGTTTGAGAAAGGTCAAGGTAACGGGGAAAAAATACACTGGGGCTTGTGCAAATTTGCCCCTGAAATGCCAAGAAGAGCCCCCAAAAGTCTTAAAAGAGCCCCCCACCCCCAAAAAAAATATTTAAAAAATAATAATTTGCATATAGTTGCAAAACGAATTAAAGAGTGTTATTTTCGTGCAAGCAAGCTTGAAAAGTAGCCCTCAAAATGTTATAAATATTTTTTCCCTGCAAGGTAACTTGTCCCAAATTGCACATACTACAGTGATGACATGATTGAAGAAAACAAATTATTTTCATGGTTCACCTGGTATTATTATTAGGTGGATAGAATCTTCTAAGAAATAAGTAAAATAAGGCCCTTTAAAAACAGGGTGTGGCGTTATTGTCCCCCTAAACTCTTTAGATGAGACGAAGTAAAATGATAACAAGAATGTAGAAAGCAGTGTTAAAATGCAAATTTTAGTTGTATTTATTGTGCTCAAAATCTGTAAACCTAGCATTTTTACTTTTATTAGCCCTTACAAATGTAATCTTTGTCTTTGCTTGAATGAAGTTGATAACATAAACTGTTAGACTATTAACTATAACTATTTGAGTATCCTGCCATGGGTGCTGAGCGCACACGTTTATTTAAAGCCCCACTGTCCTACTTGTAGCTTCTTGCTCCCTCTATATAGAAAACAATGCCTTATCAGTGACCATTGGTCTCCCATTATCCTCTTTTTCTTATGTTAATTGAGAGCTGAGTTGATGAGATAACCACCTGTCCAGTGACCTTGCAGTGTGGTCTAATCCCTCCTATAAAGTATTACTGATAAGCTCATGTAGCTGACATTTGTGAGAATTTCATATCTAGCCTTTTCAATGTTCTCCAAGAACTTTTTTCACATTCTGGAATGTCCATCACATTCAATCCATCATTTTTTTTTACAGAGAGCACAGGAGTCTCCTCAGGAAGTGCGCTGCCACAACCCTTAGTTCCAAACTGGTCGCTAGCCAGAAAGATTTCTTTGCTAACATGGTGGTGGAAGCGGTCAGCTGTCTGGATGACCTACTGCCCATGGACATGATCGGTATCAAGAAGATCCAGGGTGGATCACTAGAGGTAGGCTTCTGGCTATTTTTGAAGGGGTTAGAGTAAAGTTAAGGTTGCTCAGTCTGCACATATGAACACTATATTTTATTTGTGTTCCAGGAACATACTTTTGTCATATCACACAGATTTTAGGTATGGCATAGCATGTTTTATAAAGTGAAAGGCTTATATTCCACTAAAATATAAACTCACACTGGGTTAAGGCTTGTGTTCAAAATCTGGCTCGACAAGGGAACTTAGACTGAGATCTAACTTTTCTTTTTTCGTTAATTGTTATTTTAGACTCATTCAGGTTTAACTGAATTAGCAGAATTGTCTCATTCTGTGTGCAAGACTTAATTCCAGAGTATGGTTTATTGAGTCATGAACATAAAGTTATGTCTTTAATTTAATTCCAAAGAATCATATATATGTCAATAGAAATTAAATGAATTTGTAACTATTACTTTAATTGCATAGGGAAACAGATAACAGATATTCAGCTTCGTTCCATATCAAAACTTTAATTTGAAAATATAAAACTTTGCGTTCTCCAATATTGTGAAACAATCTGTGAGAGGGTTGACCACATTTAAGTCAGCTGAAGAGATCTGTTCGGTATCTCTCTCGGCGTTACTAATGTGGGATATTAAACAGACCAATGTTCTACCAAGGCTCGCAGTGGACTGTTCTAGTCTCTGCTCTCTTGGACCAGGCGTTGGTCTATAAGTCTCTTGAGAGTTGACCTTTGACCCCTTTGTGGCTGAATGTCAAAGGTCATAGTTTTAGAGACTGACATTTTGTTTTTGGTATCTAAGTGTAGCATGAAATTTTAAAACTTGATATTAGAGGTTAAAGTGTGATACATTCATTCTGAACAGCTCCACATTGTGATTGCTTTCAATTAGGACAGATCTATGTTTTTCTTGTGACCCAACATTTGCTTCTTTAACCCTTACTGTACTGGGGGGGGGGGGCCTGGGAGGCCTGGGAGGCCCCCCCCCCCCCTTGACATTTTCGGAGATTGTCTTACGCACATTTTGATACCATTTTTCGTCGGAATCGGAAATACCTGTAACGTGTTACATAACAATTAGTATGCGCATGTCATCAAAAATATGCTATAATTTATGCAAATTTATGCAAATTTATGCAAATTAACCTATGTATTTTCAAATATAAAAATAATGTAACCTCATGAATTTGAGATGAAGGAAACATTTATTCAATACATTTTCAACATTCTTCACAAGTCTACAGACAAATATGTAGAGTTTTCTGTAAAATGCATAAAATTAGCTTTTTGCATAATTAATTAGGCTATAACAACAAAAATGTGCATATTAGGAAAAAACTAATTATACCATCTTGTCCCTTACGTAAATATCTACAAACATGCAAATTTTCACGTTCATCGGACTTTCGACGGCCGAGATCACGAGGTGCTAAAAATAGCCCAGTACAGTAAGGGTTAAACATTTACTCCAGGGTTATTTTTGTCAAAGGTGCAGTGTTAAGGTCACAATGGTTTTTAAAATCTATTTTTAGAGTTGAGATTCAGTGTAGCGCTGAGTCTAGGGTTGATGTTAGGAGTTTATGTAGTGTAGGATTTTGACCACAGAGCAAGAGATGGCTCAGTGGTAGAGCAGTGGTTTCTAAACCGGGAGGTCCAAGGTTTGAACCAAAGTCGATGCGCTAGTGCCCTTTGGTAAGGCATTAATCCTCATTACCAAGTCCCTTCAAGAGGACTTAAAGCCGTCAGTCCCCTAGGTGCTTACTTACAAGCTCACACTTTCTTAATAGCAGGCAGGTTAAACAAACCAACCAACCAATAGTCAATGGAACATGTGTCATAGAACCACCTTTTCTTACTTTCATCAGGTTTATCACTGTCTCCTGTTTTTCTTCCTCTCCATCCCAGGATTCCATACTGGTAGCAGGTGTAGCCTTCAAGAAGACGTTCTCCTATGCAGGGTTTGAGATGCAACGCAAGAAGTATGCCTTACCCAAGATTGCCCTCCTCAACGTCGAGTTGGAGCTCAAGTCAGAGAAGGAGAATGCTGAAATCAGGGTAGAGAGTGTTGACGTAAGTATTACAACACAAAAGTCTTTAGCATCTTGAAATATCGTTTTTTATGTTTCAGTTTAACTGCTGGTAGTTGTGGTATGGAATTTTTGGATTCAACAGTATACAAATATTATCTACTTTGAGTGGGCACAGTTAAACCCATTGATCAAGGTGATCTTGAAACTTAACTGTGCCCATAGACAAAGTCAAGGAGCTATAGTTTAAAAGTATGCTGTCAATATTTGTTTTAAATACCGCAGCCCCCATGTTTTACTTCTCTAAGAGCATTGCGCCTGTCTCACTAAGGGTATCCATTGTTAACTTCATGCTCAACCATTCCGTTCTTGCTTTCATGCACAAATAGAACTATGCCCGGTCTAGATTTTTGTTCTACTGCCCAGCAGTTGGTAGCAAATATCATGCCTGCAGATTCGACAAATAAGAGGTTTTGAATCTTCAAAGTGGGTATAGAATTTGTGATATTTTTTATTAAAAACTCTTCAAGCAGTAAGTCATTAACGAGTATAATTGTAAAAGACAACAATAAGAACACTGATAAGAATGAAATGCAGCTTTGATTGTACATCGCTTGTGCTGCATATGATACAGGTTGATATTACAAATATGACCGCTTTCTTGTCCTGATATCTTATCTCCCCCTCCCCCTCATGTCAGTTTATCATATTTTTATTGTAGTAGTACATTAGTATATAGTATTTTTTTATGTTTGAAATTGGTGCTTCAATTGTCACAGTTAGTTCATAGAGATCTGTCCTAGTTGCATCATAACAATGTCACTTTTTTTGTCTTCATTGCTTTAGGATTACCAAGCAATTGTAGATGCTGAATGGACCATCTTGTACAACAAACTTGAGAAGATCCATCTGAGTGGCGCTAAGGTAGTCCTCTCCAAGCTTCCCATTGGTGATGTAGCCACTCAGTACTTTGCTGATAGGTAAGAAGACACACTTTATATGTACATTTATCCACATCTCCAAGCTTTAACTCTGTCTACATGTATGTATAAGGAACTGTTGGTGGGAAGAACTTTAATATTTGTTTACTAAAAAAGAAATTTACTTATTTGTTCAAATACGACTAACCATTGTTAGTAAGTCATGGTCAGGGATCTAAGTGTTACATGTTAAAACATGGAATATGAAAAGTGCCTTCCTTTTCTACCAAAATTGGGGCTCATACTGTTCATAAAGTTTTAAGGGAGAGGCTGATGATGGCAATTTTCATTCTGTTCCAAAGAGTGAGATGTAATTTAGACTAGATCATAAACTGTAGTAAAAGTGTCGTAGTCTAGTGGTTTAAGCAATTGACTTGAATTTTGAAGGTCGTGGTTCGATCCCCGACACGACACTCCTGTCTTTTGGCGAGGCATTAATCTACATTTGCTACACAACCCAGGCGAGGCAAATGGGTACCTGGCAGGAATTCATTCCTTGAAATGATGGAGCGCGGTAATGGCAGCTAGGCTAAAGCCAGGGTGATAACTAATTTGTGCGCCTTGGAATAGAATTGTCTAGATAGACGGCGCTATATAAATGCCTATTATTATTATTATATCTTCCTATTTGTATAATGTGACTGTTCTTATCTTTCTGTCCCCATTGTTCTCAATAGGCGGTGTCACACAGAAAAATCCCTTAAAAAATCCTTTCAAGGGAGAATTTTCTTGCTTCGTTAGAGGATTTTTATTGGGATAATTGATGACAGACAGCAATTAAGAGGATAACTAAAATCTGGATTTTTGACCTCTGTGTGACACCGCCTACTGAGTACTCTCTAATAATTCCACATGAAAGCTATTCCAAACTTGGGGATAATAGGGGTTAGCCACATTTAAGTCAGCTGAAGAGATCTGTTCGGTATCTCTCTCGGCGTTACTAATGTGGGATATTAAACAGACCAACGTTCTACCAAGGCTCGCAGTGGACTGTTCTAGTCTCTGCTCTCTTGGACCAGGCGTTGGGCTATAAGTCTCTTGAGAGTTGACCCTTGACCCCTTTTGGGCTGAATGTCAAAGGTCATAGTTTTAGAGACTGACAATGGCCCTGCAATGTTACTCCTATATGAACTGTCCATTGTATTTCAACCATTAAAGATAAAGTTGAGTTCTGGTCATGCGATTGCATTGTGAAAGAAACGGTGTGGAATCGACCAGAAAAGGTTGATCATCTAGCATATAAGAATTTGTGTGTATTGTAAGGTTCTGGAATAATCAAAATGATAAGAAATTGGCCAAGTCTTGGTAAAGTTAAAAACACTGTACACAGAAAGATGTGTATGGGACTACACGAACACGTGGCGTAAAAATCCTACCCCCCGAGTTTTACGAGTTACATGACATATTTAGAATATGAAGGCATTTGAAGAGCCATGCTTTTCAGGGAACATGTCTTAACTGATGTTCTTCCACACTTGCATAATAAGAATGAGTAATGCTCACAAATTATTTTTCACCTCTTCCCAGAACTCAACCTTCTCTTTAAAGCTTATGCACTTGGTGTGTTAATGGTCAGAATCCCATGTGCATGTGGACATAATTTCATTAGTATTTGCTGTGCATTTTTAGAATTAGAAGGATGCTTAAAATCAGTTGAGATGATCACTTGCATTAGTTATAGAAGATGACTCCCTTCTGGTTCTAAGCAGACGACATGTCCTTATCCCCTCTTTGGTTGGATCATTAAATATGGAATTCACAGAATATTTTACTTTTTGATTCAGGGACATGTTCTGTGCTGGTCGAGTGGTAGATAATGATCTCAAGCGTACCATGCAGGCCTGTGGAGGCGCCATCCAAACATCTGTACAAAGCCTGACGGATGATGTCCTAGGAACGTGCGAGCAGTTCGAGGAGAATCAAGTTGGTGGGGAAAGGTAAGGTCTTGAGATTGTGAACAGACGGTTCTTTATTTGATACACCGTACTGTGATTATTTTTTTCTTCTCATAAAAGACTTGCCACATTTAAAGTCAGCTGAAGAGATCTGTTCGGTATCTCTCTCGGCGTTACTAATGTGGGATATTAAACAGACCAATGTTCTACCAAGGCTCGCAGTGGACTGTTCTAGTCTCTGCTCTCTTGGACCAGGCGTTGGTCTATAAGTCTCTTGAGAGTTGACCTTTGACCCCTTTGTGGCTGAATGTCAAAGGTCATAGTTTTAGAGACTGGCACTTTATGTCAAATATTTCATTTTGTAGGGGGAATTATATTTCATTTTGTAAGGGAAAAATTTCCTGATTAACAAAGGAAAATTCGAAAATGCTATAAACTTGTGTCTGAAAAAAAGAATAATGTCGTCATATTTTGCTGTAACTAAAAAACAACTTTATATAAAGACATTTTTTGATGTTCATCTCTCTCCTTTCCTAGGTTTAACTTCTTCACAGGCTGCCCCAAGGCCAAGACATGTACTCTGATCCTCCGTGGTGGAGCTGAGCAGTTCATTGAAGAGACGGAGCGTTCCCTTCATGATGCCATCATGATCGTTAGGAGAGCTATCAAGAATGATTCAGTAGTTGCAGGTAGGGAGATTACAATCTTGGAATCATTATGTAAACTCGTGTAAACTTATATTGAGCAGCAATTGTAGGGCAAATTTCAAGAAAGACCCACCACTTTGGTTTTGGTAAAAGCATGATAGGATTAATTTCCAGTCCGTAAGTTTCGTCTTCACGCAGTTCTAGGGCCGTATATGAGATCACGAAGACTAGCAGCAATCACATGCATGCAACATACGCAAAACCGAAGCGTGAAGAGAACTTTGATCTGTTACGCGAAGGCTGACCATTTAGAGATTTAGTCGCTGACTACAGTTAATCAAGTCCGTTCGTTTACGTGCAGTTGTCTAAAATGTGACGTAGATGATTTTTCCCTGTATACATCAGTTTACACCCCCTTTAAGCAAGATGCAATCAATTCAATTTGTAACATGATCCTTGCAGGCTCAGGATAGGACACTTTTTACAGAACCATCTGGGATGTTTATGAGAATAACAGTCTACTTGTTTAAAGAGCCGTTTAAACCGTTTGTGCTCTTTTCATTGGAGGGGAAGTCTCATTCAATCTATTTTCTTTGAATTTATCCCTTTTTATCTTGCAATGTTTGAGATTTTTTTAATAAGAGCTGTTTAACCTGTTTGTGCTCTTCTTATTGGAGATGTAGTCCCATTCAATCTATTTTCTTAGAATTCATCCCTTTTTATCTTGCAATGATTTATCTATTACCTTCTTGTTTTGTGTTTAGGTGGAGGTGCCATCGAGATGGAGCTTAGCAAGTACTTGAGGGATCATTCCCGAACCATCGCCGGCAAGCAGCAGATTCTCATTGGTGCATACGCTAAAGCATTGGAGATCATTCCTAGACAGCTCTGTGATAATGCAGGCTTCGATGCTACCAATGTACTTAACAAGCTCCGTCAGAAGCACGCACAAGGTAAGGCTTCGTTATATCCTCCTCTTGACCCGCAAAGGCTCTTTCACATATAAAGTGGTAAAACGCAGCTTTTAAAAAAATAATTTAAAAACAACTTTTAAATAAATGACAACTGCATGCAACAAAGATCATATGCATATTCACTGAACACTGTGTGTGAAGCGTATAATACAATAATGTCATTTGGTTTTTTTTATGCCTCCGTTACGAAGTAGCCGGAGGCATTATGTTTTCGGGTTGTCCGTCCGTCCGTCCGTACGTCCGTACGTCCGTACGTCCGTCCGTCCGTCCCGTTCTCGTGATCGCGTTAACTGAAGAACCGATTGATGAATTCCTGCCAAACTTAGGTCATGTATGTATCTTGCAGAGCCGATGAACTGATTAGATTTGGGGGTCACGAGGTCAAAGGTCAAAGGTCACAGTGCTCATTATGTATGCAAAAACAGCTCGTGATCGCGTTATCTGAAGAACCCATTGATGGATTCCTGCCAAACTTTGGTCATGTATGTATCTTGCAGAGCCGATGAACTGATTAGATTTTGGGGTCATGAGGTCAAGGTCAAAGGTCATGCGGCTCATTATGTATGCAAAAATAGCTTGTGATCGCATTATCATTAGAACAGATTGATGGATTCCTGCCAAACTTAGATCATGTATGTATCTTGCAGAACCAATGAACTGAGTAGATTCTTGGGTCATGAGGTCAAAGGTCAAAGGTCATGGGCTCATTATGTATGCAAAAATAGCTTGTGAACGCATTCTCATTAGAACTGACAGATGGATTACTGTTTAACTCGGGACATCTTGCGGAGCCAATGAACTGAGTAGATGTTAGGGTCATGAGGTCAAAGATCAAAGGGTCATATATGTATATGAGAAATTGCTTGTAATCACGATATTCTGAGAACCTGTTAATGGATTACAATTGAACTTGAATTTGAAAAATTACTTATGTTTTGGTTTGTAAATTGCTCTATGACGGAGGCATCATTTCGACTGCGCGCAGTCGAAGTTCCATCTAGTTTTTTTAAACGTTGGTGTTTACCTCTTTATATCTAGACAAGGCTAATTGATATGATCAGTCTGAATGCTTTAACCTAGAGTATGTGTTCTGAAGGGGAAAAAAGGGGGGGGGGGGGATTACAGCTTATTTATAGGAAGTTATGGCATAAAATAGTAATTCAAACTCAAAGATTTTGACGATCTGCTTTGAATTAATACTGGAAAAAAAAGAGCTTTTTGAGAAGGATTTGTTAACTTGTAAGGGTATTTTGATATTGGTGAAAGTCATCAAAATAGTATTGTGTTATTGACAGCTAAACCATATTACCTTTGGTATTGAAGGGACTGCTCCTAAATTCTGTAAATTATGAATTACACCCTCCTCAATTAATGAATCTTCACATTTACTGGTATTGGGGATTAAATTGTTATTTGTAAATGCTACATATTTTATACTATCTGAAAGCGTGTTTTGTCCTAATTCTTAAATTTTTAAATGTTGTCAAAATTCTTAAAAATGTTGCGTTGATCTTCCTACACCAGCAGGTGGTACGTGGTACGGAGTGGACATCTACAACGAGGATGTAGCCGACAACTTTGAGGCCTGCGTGTGGGAGCCCTCTATAGTCAAGATCAATGCATTGACGGCGGCTTCGGAGGCTGCCTGTCTTATTCTCTCCGTAGACGAGACCATCAAGAACCCTAAGTCATCCGCACCCTCGGACGACAGACCATACAAACCTATGGGTAGAGGCAGAGGTCGACCACGCTAGTGTATGGTAGACCTTAGAAAATTGTTCAGTTTTTTTGTTGTCAGTAAATATAGCGATCGATGTTGAGTTTTTCACAAGCAAGCAATTTTTGATGTACGGCATTGTTTATGTACAAGCATGATTGGTGTTTGTCATGTAACTTAAATGGAGGAAATGGTCCAAAGTAGAACATCTTATGATAATAATATTAATGAATACTCAGGGAGGGGAGCATGTGCACTATGAGTCCAATGACTGGGTTAATAATAATTCTAAAGTAAAGCACTAACAAACGTGACATTATGTGCTATACAATTGTGACTATTATTGTTGTTGAAGTTTCTTATAAAGCACTTTACTAGTTCACTAACCAATGCGCTTACAGTATTATTATTACCCATTCAATGGATTTAATTACAATTCTGTACTAAACAGTGCACACACTCTCCACTCCATCAGGGAGCATTCCAGCCATTCACCTTCATACATGGGCATTTAGTTCCTTTAGTTAATTGAATATCCACTTTTCACATGATGCATTTTGAGATGCAATTTCATAGCCTCTCTTACTTCCACTGTTTTAATGGTTGCATAAATCAGTTGGTTTAACAACAGTAAAAATACCATTAGGTTTGATTCCGAAAGAGCTTGATGATGAAGAACTTTGCTGTTAATGCACTCTTACAATGTTATGTCTAATCCTGAAGTAGTTTGGAATGCAACTACAAAGATATAGAAATCTCTGATAAATTTGTATCTAAATGCATAGATCTAATCATTACACAATTCATTTTGTGTAAGTTATGTGAGTCTGCTGTGTCACACACTGCTCAAAGGGTGCTAAATGTTCGAAAAATAGTGAATCAATGGGTAACCCTCAGAATCCAGTAGAATTAATCCATTTCACCCAATTTGAATATCAAATAATATTGAGAGGAAGAACAGAGGGTATTTGAGCAAAATATGATATAAATGGGTTAATGTTCAATATATGTATGTTTGCAGAAAGTACAAGTGTCACATGTATTTTGTTTTAAGTGGTCCCTTTTCTACACATGGTGTTCTTTCATAAAAACCATGGGGGAGATCCCTTTTCTCATTTGTTACTGTAGCAACAAATTTCTCTGTTTGTGGTTAAACAAACATGAATGTGGGAAAGCTGTATATCAAGTTTGACCAACTTGCGTTGCTTCAAAACCTCATAAAGGTCTGTCTTCGTGAGGCCTCTAATCCACATGGGACTATGTAAAGATGACACGCCTGAAATATGATACCGTCTTTCCGAGAAGCCTACTCAATGGAAAAGTTTCAGGATTGTCGGGGCAGGGTAGTCAGCCCATAGACTTGGGCCTCCCGAAAAGATTGAAATATGGTTTCCTGACTATCGAGAAACGCACCTGAGCCAAGAACTTGATATTGTTTACTTCATCTCTTTGTGAATCGTCTCAGATTCATCCTGACCAGATATTGTCTCAACTGTCAGCGTTGATTTGCGTGAGTGGGACGGGGGAAGTGACAACCATTCCGAATCATTGGGAGTCAACTCCCGAGGGTGAATGTATGAGAGCTCGGCGTTTCATTCCGATAAAAGAGCGACAACATTCAGTGAAGCAATAAACATGTTTGTTTTGCAATGAAGTTCAACATTCATATTAATGCTGAATCGTTTCCTACAAGTTATATTAAAACATAGTTGAAGCTTTCCATGTTTAAGATTCAATTCAAATTGTTTACTTAATGTTTTTGCTGAACATAAATCTTGATGGAACCTTACAAGTTGAAATTACAAGAGGTACTGCAGCAAGTGTTAATGTGACAAATCAGTTGCTATTACATGTACCTTAAAAAGGTAATGGTGTGATTGCTAAAAAGCAATTGATAATTATAACCTGAAAGGTTGCACTTTTACATTGAAATTTTACCACATTTTATATTTTCAAGTAATAGAAGGGAAAAATTGTTAATGTAAGGATGACACAGCAAAATACTGACACCCCTCTCGCCCACTTTGGTCTTTTGGGAGCTCTTCTTGTTTGTTTAGCTGGGAATGGAACTCTGGTACAGGGAGATATGCTGTTAATACTTGATTAGTGTAAGATTAACATCACTTGCCCTTTCAATAAATTGATCTTTATCTAAACCACGTTATCGCAGCAATGTTTGAGAGACTCATCATGCACTACTGAGAAGCTACGCCTTCTTGAGCCAGCCACTCATCTCAAGATCTGTTTATAACATAGGAGATAGAGGATGAAGAGAAACATATCTGTCATCCTGCTTTGTTCTGCAAACCTCATGCAATGTCCTCAAAAGTGCTGATTAAGTGAAAATCTAGGTGGGTGTCACTGGATGTATCCTTGCTAAGACTTCTTCCCTCCATTAATCACTTCATGGCTGCATGTGGTTTGCGTTTGGCAAGAAGTGCACTTGACGGGGCCGATTAAGGCAGTTTTGACATGTGCCTCTTTCTGTTACTCCTGATTAGGCTGAGCCGCCTCGAGCTGGCGATGAATTGGCACATTAGGCGTTGTGACTATCCTGTTGTCAGTGGAGGCCCATTAGTCGTGGCACTTGCAGGAAATTGAATCAAAGTGCAACCGCCCAGTTGGATACTCGCGAAAATTAAACAGGCTGAGAATTAGCCCCACCGACCATGCCTCTGATCTTCACCAGCCTGCCTCACTCCCTAGCTCTCTGGCTTGTAGGTTGGTTGTGCAGTCAGCTGCAAGGAGATGGGGGAAAGAACACGATCCTTGCTGGCACAGAGGGCTGAATTTGATTTAGGAGTGGCGCACAGGGCTTGTGAAGACCTAGAACCCTTTAACAGGGAGTATTAGACCTGGAGGAATAATGATCAATTTGGAAAAGTCTGCACAGTCATGCTGTCTGGGTTTATGACCATAGCTTTTCTCCCCTAATATTTATGTTCTTTTGTTTGTTATGTCATATAAGAAAATGACTTCACAGTTATGTCCTGTGTTTTGTTTATTTATTTGAAGGTGTTAAGTCGGGCAGGAGAAGAGGGACTTCTCAAAGAAACCCAGTTTAATGTGACCTTCTTTCAAGGTCATTTGCCGGAATGGACCAGACAAAAATAGTCTCAAATGCAGACTTTCCTGATTTCAAATTGTATGAAATAAAACTTCTCTGAATTCATAAAATGTTTCCACATTCAGCTTAAGATTAAAGAGTGAAACCTGGAAATGTTCTGTATGGAGAATCCCTTTGGCTCCTGGCCCACCGTTTGTTCATGGATGAGATAACTCGTTTTTAAAGAGGAATATGTCCAGAGATATCTACCATATATCCGGCTTCTCACCCTGGATAGTCTTTTTGGTCATTGAAGTAAGAGAGTTCCCAGTATAAGCGTTTATTGACTTGAGAGGGAAGACAAAAGTAAATATGCATGTAATTAAAATAATTTATGTAACTTTAAAGAATCATTGTTGCTTGTTCTAAGAAGAAGAAAACAAAAATGTGCAAATTTTTCTTTTATATTTCGTTTTTGTACTATTTACATAAGAATACCCAAGTGTAAGAATTGCAGTGACTGTGTGTACAGTTGTGTGGTTGTGTATGTGTCCAATGCATTTAATCAAATAAATGTGGCTACTACATTGTGTGTAATGCCATATAAGAATAACCCTGACTAATCTGGATTTATTTTATTTTGCTACATTGGCTAAAATTGTGGCAACAAGTTGAAAACCGAAAAATGAGATTGGTGACTAGTTTGATTTATGAATGCTTACCTTTTAGATGTAAACTGCAGACATAAAATACTTTTAATACGTTTAAAGTTGGGTGGGGAAATTATATTTATTTAATTTAAAAAGAGAAATGTTAGGATAGGAGTATGGAAAGATAGAGAGAGAAAGAGATGAAGGGAAAAGGAGGGATAGAGAGCTTGTGTAATCACCCTTAGATTATTACCAGAATATAAAATCCTCATCATCAACCTTATTGTTATTGTCGTTCCCATAATCATCACCATCATTCATCATCATCTTCACCATTTATATCAACCATCAATTCCTAGATATCTTTTTTTGTAATGTAACACTTATTTAAAATGAAGAATTCTTCAACATATGAGCCACACACTTCTAGTTTTGTCTTGATATGTATTCACCATTGAATTTATTCATCATTAAAACACCAAGACATAAAGACACATACAAGTATGCAAAGTGAGAAGCGAGTTTTACATTTCTTTCCTTCCCTTCTCTCAAAACTCATAATTATTAAAGACAGCCATTTTTACAAGCATGATCATATTTTTTCTTAACATAATTCACAATACTTCTCATATCAAAATTGGGAAAATGGTGCAAAAGAAAAGGACTAAACTCTCCACTTTGGCAGCCCAGTAGATCGATAAACCAAGGAGAAAGTGTTATATAAAAAACTATGTACATTACAGTTAAACAGAGTAATCTAAAAGGAATACTGAACATTTCTTGTCATAGTCTGTAACTACTCGTCAAACGCACATAACCCATCTCCTGTATGTGAACGGGTTAAGGCATTCTCCATGACGTGGTCTATTATGGTACACTACAAACTACAAGCTGTCTACAGGTGGTGCGCTCACATATGGTTAATATTTCAAACACGGACACCTACTGCAGCTCTGCTCTACATCATCCAGCGAAGTGTAAACAAATTTGCAATGAAGGTGTCGGTGTTCCGTGCAATTAAAAGTCCCATATGGGAACGCAATCACAGGAGTTGCCACCAATGTAATTTCACTACCGAAGTACCCTGTGTTTATATTAAAACATCAAACATGGAAAATATTGAGACAAATGAAACATCTCACTCACTCTCACTTTCTCTCCTTTCACTTCGTCTCTCTCGTGTTTTAATAAACGAGATAATAGGCGAGGTTCATTTGGTGGGTTAAATCTGTCATATTTGCATCAATATATATGACTATCTACTCATTAATTAAGCATAACAATATGATGTTTGAGTCTATGAAGTATAAAGAAATACAACACACTCAACTCCTTACTATCTTCTACAATTAATCAAGTACATTGACATGCACTTATAGGGCAACAAGGGCTTCACAACATTTCTGACAATTTTAAAAACAATTGCAATTTTCGATACAAATCACATTTTAGACAAACAAAATTTAGAGGAAAATAAGCATACAACCCTTGCTGCCCTAATGTTGAATTTTTGAACTGTTATACAACGACTCTAAGAATGTACAAGTTTTGCCATGGTGACACAACGTTGGCCCTGAGCATGGAATTCAATAGTTTGTTTTTTTGTATTTCATTGACACAATCATCTTGATTCAAACTAGAGCGAAAACACCAGTTTAAATCACTTCTTTAAACAAAAAATAACAACATAGAACACGATTGTCCATTCCAAATGAATGGACGTTAAGTAATACTGAATTCTGTCTGCATTTTAGTTTTATACTTTTGATATATATTCACAAAACTAAACAAAAATGGCAATGAAGTGTGTGACATTACATAAAAAAGCATAGGTTCAAAGTTCATCATACCGGTATCTAAATTTAGGATAACAATTAAACCTGTAATGTGGTGATCAAGGAATTAATGAAAGATTTACTGCTTTGCCTTCCCTCTTTAAATAGAAAACTCCTATCCCTTATGAATGAGTTCTCATGAAATGGGTGAGAAAATTTGATTTGGTTAGTAAGAAAATTTAATAGAACCTTGCATTTAACGAGGTTTCCTTACTTTCTAAGAAATGCCATATCTATATTTCTATTGAGACAAAGGGGTCAATGGGGATTCACAGGTTTAATTTGGGATGTTGTTTATGATAGCGAGCTCTTAAAGTGATGATGAAAACTTTACTTGTGTTTGACATCAATGACACTACAATGAAATTGTCATGTTGGAATGGTTTTATCATGTGATAGAAAGGAAAAAAAAGTTTATCAAAAAATCACATTCCTTTTTAAATTTCCTGTGAAAACTTACCATACATTGCAAATCAGAATAGGTATGCATATGTCAGGGATTGATTTACAAGATTATTAAATACAAAGTGAGAATATAATCTTGAGACTTCAATATGAAAAAATAGTAATAATAGCAATATAAATGTATTGCATAAATTGAAATGAGCAAGTCAATAAATAATGAATACTACATTTATTTCACCATCAAATTATCCTCATTCAAAAGAATAACAAATATTGGATAGTTAGCATGAATACCACAGATTGAATACAGCTTATTTGGGCTATCTATCAATGAATACTGTCAATGGCATTATTCTTTCTTTCTTGTGTTATTTTTACTGCTTTATCACCCTGATTGTTCAAATCGTGTGCAAGATATTCAAAAGAGGAGTTAAAAGATTTATTATAATGCACCTATTTTTACTTATCTAATAATCCTGAATCTATTTATAAGTGTTTAAAATAAGTGGGAAAAAATAGATGATGTAACTTGAATGAAAATGTTGGAATAGAGAACTATGAATTTGGAATAAAATTTGACAAATGTGGACATGAAATATACTGTTGTTATTGAAACGTACAGAAGTGTTTTTTTTTTTAATCTCTGAGTTGATGAACGTCATACCACTGTACGTTAAAAGGAGTTTTGTCACTAAGTACGTTTTTCTCATCTAGTTCATCGATTTTGAGCATCTTTTGGCAGATATCTAATGACAAAAATAATGAAAAGACATAAAATGCAGCACTTTGCTTTGATTTAAGAGGTTGAAATATATATTGGTACGAACTCGGAATGGACTTTAGATATTGAACTCTTCAACACAAATAAAACTGATGCTAAAAAGAGACATATTAAAAAAAAATTGAACCACATGATTTAGAGATTACAGGTTTACAAAGGACAGGTATACATTTATAAATCTTCACAGATTACGAAAGCAAAATAACAGGATTGAACCAACTCGATATATAGAATATATATAAATATAAATATATACAATGATTTTGGTGTGTCTTGTCTCCTTCAGAGTTCTATGAATACACAAATCCTTTCTAAAAAAATTGACTGATTGTGTACATGGACAACACCTATACCCATCTACATGGCAATATTACTACACAGATATAATCGTTACATTTCACAGGTTGATTTTTCTTCCGTCATAACTACAAGATAAAACTTTTCTTTGTACAATTCGGGACAACATTGGGCTAGCTAGAAATGCAGCCTATCGTCTTTCATTTCATTATCATCTATCAAATGCATTTTGCTAAAAATCTTGCGTCACCTCTCTCGCTCTCTCTTTCACACTTGTTTCTATTCATCATGCTTTATGTCCTATTTACAAACATTACCTTACAGTATAAATACCATTTTTGTACATTTTGGCAAGCACCAGTTTTCATGATTTTTTTTTCTGTCCACATTTCCCCTCTTGTAAGCAAAAGCAATGGAGGCAGTATTAATAACAAACATAATAAATAATACAGATGCACATTTGAAACTACAACTATTTTGGTCATATCGTTTTCATTGCCTTCTCTCATCTTGCTGCTTTCAACTTTGCTCCTTAATATTTTGGTCATGACTATCTAATTCCGTTCACAAGGGTAATATAATCAAACAAAAATTACACCTAATCATTTAGATTAGATCATTGAGACACTTCCAACAGGAATCAGATATCAAACTACATTTCCATTTTCAGTCCAAGATGATTCCAATCAATTTAACATTTGCTTTATGACACTCCATCTTCGTTCCCTACGTAAGTTTATTTTGTTATAATATCATCATAAGCAGAATAATGCTTGTGTTTCAATAAATGAGAAGTTCATAATCCCCATAATATGTCTGTTTGGAGCCAGAAGGGTGCTAATTTTGTGTTGAAACTTCGATTAACCCCCTTCTGAATGACTTACATGTACTCTTGACCACAGAGTGACCCCACAAAAACCTGCCATGATTACCATTGCTGCTGAAAATGCCCCTCAATTTGGAACCGGCTCCCAAACTAGCCAGCATTTCCAGCTGGTAATCAGCAGGGTTTGAGGGTTTCGGGCGTGGCCATACCCCCCTTGTACCCCTTGGGATCACCCCTCATCATTCTCGTTAAGCTCGTTCAGCCTTGCCCGCATTACTAAATCACCAACCGGTAAAATGAGAAAACTCTGATCTCAACACAAGCCTCTGCTCTGCTCTGCCAATCTTGCTTCTCAAAAGAACATACTTTAGTTGGTCACATGCAAGTATCTCAGAGTCTTTTTGAGAGACTTGTTTACTTGTTTGTATTGGTGAGTTTAGTTAAGTGCACATTCATGATATAAAGATATGAACAAGAAGCTGGGAATGAGTTGATTCCAGTTGCACTATCATCAGAGGAATATTGACGATAGCCTTATAAAACCTAAAGCTACTTTCTTTTGTAAATTGTTATCAGTTGGAGGTATAAGGTATTTATGGTTGAGAATACCATTTCGTTTCCATTCAAGTATGGAAAAAATGCTTTCCGCTTCATTCTGAGCTGTTAAAATCATCTCCATGATTATCCACCAGTCTCTTTGCAGTTCAAACTTTGTCGTCCGCGCACTGCAGAAAAATGTCAACTAACTGAGTCCTCTCTTTTCTCCTGATAAGTTTGATTGTTCCATTCAGTCTGCCTTGCTGTTTTTATCGGTTCTCATTTGCCTGGACTATCGATGTGACTGCTGTACGCCGATGCGCTACAGGTCGGCAGAGCGAAGGGGCCTCCTACACTGCAGAAAGATGGCGGTGACATCATTGCAGCGTTTCCTAATGCACAGTCAAGAGAAACAAGAAAGCGAACGTTGATAAGTGGGTTGTTGTCCACCAGAACAAAATAATGGTTTAGCAAATAACATTCCACAGATACGAGTAGAATATTGGAAACAGGGTTTGATTTGATCTAAAGTTCAACATGAAATTTCCATTTCTAGAAGGAACATCCTAAACTATAAATTACCAACTGTAATTTGTCAAATGAGCAGGAAAATGAAGTCAATACTTGCATTTGTGCTCAAAAACATTTCAATAAATAAAATAATAGATGTTTTATACGCAGAAGCTATAATGTGTATTTCATATTGAACAATATACCAGTATGTACCGATGATGGAGGGAGAGAATCCCATGGCAAATGAGATGTAGAGTAAATCTTGATTCAGATTTAAGGGGAAATCAGACAAATATTGTGAAAGTTATGAGTTTTTAAAAGTTGTAATCACTATAGGTATGGGCTCTCCAAGTTGGCTGAATCAGTAATGTCTCTGTGATATAGTGGAGGACAACTTTCACATTCGTTCCAACACACAAAATGACTAAAATGTCAATTTCTCAAAAATGAATAATTCTGTAGAATCGATTCTCTTTAGAGTACCTATAATAATATGCTATAAATAATAGATTTTGAGTAGTGCCACAAGGAAGAAGGCATTTAAGAGAAAAACAGAAATTTATATTTTTGTACACGACAAATGGTACAGTTATCCATGACTACATCACAATCCACTGACCGAACTGCCAATTTAAGATTTGCAGAGATTTAGTGATTTCATATTTAGAATATTCATAACTTTCTTATTATTGGTCTGATTTATTTCAAACTTTTGCCATATGTATCATATTTTCAGCTCTCATACAAATGAACTTATTACAAGGGTTGGATTGCCCTTTAAAGTATATGAATGATGTTAGGAGTTCCTTGCTGTGGAAACTAATGTATTATATGATGAAAGAAACAGGAACAAGACAGAGAGAAGGGTGGCTGGAACAATGATGAAAAGCTTCCAACTACTAGCTGCCCGATAACTATTGGACTAGGATTACAGAAGTCTATGAAATGGAAACATAATGGATGAAATATAATATATGGACTTTATCAAAGCAAAGTGATTTGGAGAAAAGGGGAGAATTGAGCACTGAATTGACCATAGCTCGAAATAAAGTGTTTTTGGCAGGGAGAGAGAAAGATACAAAGCAACAAACACATAAATATACATAGAGATAGAGAAAGGCAGTCTTGAAGTTGAGGTTAAAACCAAAGGATGTATTTTCAGACTGAGGTTGAGGAGAGAGATAGAGAGAAAGTTTATATATCTATTGCATGTGTACCGGTACTACATGAACTAAATAAGATATTCCTTTTTTGTATTCTTAATATCTAAGTGCATGATAATGTTAGTAATGCTCTATGTTACTGCTGCTATATGTATACCACATCAACTGTGCCCCTCATGATCTACAGGATATAGAAAACTACCATGTTTCACCAAAAATGACCAAATCTGGGCAAACTGGGTAAGTAAAGAGTATGAAAATACCAATATAGAGAACAATCAAGTTTGAATTCGATTGGCTGAGAGGATAGGAAATAAATTACTTTTCTCTTTGACTTCTTCATCATGGTAAAACCACGCACAGTAGTGTTCTGAGAAAAAGAAGAGAGAATAACAACAATGGAATTGGGACTTAATTGCAATTTTTATGTTTTAAAGAAATAATATTTATCCAAGGTTTATGTGAGTATCGTATCCCTCTTGCATAACTTCATTTGATGGTGCTATGGTGAGGTTAAAAGCTGGCATGCAAAGAATAGTTGGGCTACATGTATACACAATGAGAGAGAGCATTCCACTTGAGAAATGGATGCCTTTTGACGGAAGTTTGCAGTGTTCTTTTCTTTTAATCTAATTTAAATGTAAGTTTGAGATTTATGAAGAAAACAGCATAGCCTAATGACAAATCTCTACTTGAGCCATCCTAAGGTATGTACAGTCAAACCTGCTTTAGTGACCACCTGCCTACAAAGACCACCTGTCTACAAAGGCCACATTTATTGTTATCCCTTGAAAATGAATTCTTATTGAATCATGTACTAAATGAACCTGTCTACAAAGGCCACTTTTTGTGTTTCCCTTGGACGGTCGCTATAGACAGGTTTGACTGTATAAAAAGAGTATTTGAACTCTAAATTTTTACGTGAGAAATGGGTAACAAATAATGGTTAAGAATAGGTGATTTAGGCATGTGAGCTCATAGCTACATCAGCAATACACATACCTTGGTTGATAGCAGGCCCTGCCCCTCCTCCACCGCCCCCAACCCCAATCACACCATTGGTGGAGGGGCTTGAAGGGGAACGAACTACGGGGGCAAAGGCACTCCTCTGCTTAACGGCAGTGATCATGTTGGCGGGAGAGAAGGAGAGGGGGCCAGAGGCAGAGCCCTGGTTGCCCCCTGCCGCGGTACTGGTGGGGTGGTGGGGGGTCGGGAGGGGCGGGGAAGCGGGGATGATGGATACCGGAGCTAAGGGGTGTGGAACATACATGAACAAGCAAAGGGGTGTGGTGATAATGCAGCACATGGGGGGGGGATGATGGGACAGCAAAGGGGTGTGAATATAGTGTTGTTTGAGAAAAGAAATGTTGGTGAGAGAACCATAGTTCAGTAATGATTGTGATTTTTTTTAGTGATGATTAGTGAAGTGCCAAAAGGTGTGACGTCACCATGAATGTTAAGGAGTTTTAATGAAAGCAATGGTACAGATAAGAAAAGTATTATTGAGACCAAAGAAAAGAACATCAAGAGTGAATTGATGAAAGCCATAATTGAAGATTGCAGCAAATCATGAAACAGAATAGATGTCAACATCAGACGAGAAGAGTAAAATTTAATGAGAATGAAGGGGAAGTATTTAAAAAATGATAAGAATAATGAATGAGTGATATTAATAGATTAAATCATAGGAAAAAGGGAAGTATGAGTTAACAGTTAGTTGAAAATTCATTTGCAAATGATAGGGAAAAGGATAAGATTATCAAAGGGAAGCAAAGAAAAACAAACAGAAAAGAGCATTAAGCTTTTGGTGAGAAAAAAAATAATGAAGCCTTAGAAAGACCCAACATCAATCAAAGATGGTGAAAAGATGGAAATTACTGCATAAATTCTTTCTTTAAGAAGTATAAGAATGATTAGAATTATGAGGAGAATTAGACCTTTCCACCATATAGATACAAGTATAGAATGTGATAGATTATTTTGATGGAATTCCAGGTGCGAGATTGAGAATATTATTAAATTATAACACTCAATACACCATTGGCAATAAAGGGGTTGTATGTAAGTTCAATTCTGAAGAGAAAAGAAAGGAGGACACATTTTTGTACAACATCACTTCTTAAATATATCATAAACATATGACCGAAGGAAAAATTGTGTTTCTATGTCTTAATATCTTATCAAGAGGAAAAGATCTAGATAATCAGTTTCCGGGGACTGATTAGAAGTGTGAACTTTTGATTCTCATCTGCAGCTGGCACTAATTCAATGGGTTTAAAGAGACGGACTCTTAATTTGTGGGAGCTGTTCCCACGATTGGCATTGACACACGGGGGATGTGAATCAGCTCATATTATAGCTAGCCAGGGGAATTCAAAAGATTTCTATCACGTTCGCAAAAGGGCAAACAGAATAAGAAGTTTGAATTAACAAGTCTAAGATCACTTCAGATGCAAAGCAAATGCGAGGAAAAGTGGAAATAAGATTGCCTTCGGCTCTCTGTGAATGAACTTGATTCGAGGTTTTAAAAATGAAATAGAAAAGAAATCATTGACACCAAATTATAAGAGATAGGACAAGCGTGTATGTGGATGAATAAAATCATAGATTAAGGGGTACATATGGAACTGTGAAAATCTTAGATTGATTGGAAAGATAAATTCACCTTTGACACAAAAGGAGAGAAACAGGAAGTAGGGTTGATGGGGAAACATGGCCACAAGGATGTACGACAAGTTTGTGGGGGAAACACGGGTGCTCTCTGATCAGATCTACCCCTTCCCTGACCCATACAGAAGTTCAATCAGTCCAAATAATTTTTTTTTGAGACCTAAAGCCAGTAGCATGGCCAGGGTTTTTTTTTTACGAGGGCATGGCTGGTAAATCGTAGGATTCCATTGTATTGAAACAATGAGGTATGAAAAGGTCGTATTTATTGTTAAACCGACAAGTAACCAACTATTTCAGATCACAGAGGGTGCCAAGACCCCTTTGCCCCTCACCCCCCCCCCCTCCCACCAGGCTACGCCTTGACTACACAATTTTATATTTTAAGGCCACTTCTACAGGAAGCAAAAAGGTATATAATCTACATTTTCTTGTTCTAATGCTTCTTTGCTATATATGCCTGACTTCAAAATGTTTTCATTCCTGCCCACCAACCGAAAGTATCTATCTACCTTTTTTCTAAGTATGACCCCCCACCCCCAACCCCTTCACTAAGAATAAGAAAACAACATTTATATTTTAGCCAACCTACTAGAAGAATAAAGAAACATGTTCTAAAACTTTCTTGTTGCCGTTGTGCTGTTGTTGTTTGGTATTATCAGCGTTTCATTCTTTTTTAGAATATTTACGCCTTTGACTTAAAAAAAAAAATCTATTTGTAAATTTGTACTCTTTAAAATCATAGTTTTTTGATAATATAATCTCAGATCCACTGGTCCATGAAAATCCCTCACCGCAATTGGCACCTTCCTGCCAGACCGGCGCGAAACGTTGCGCAATCTTCTCCCCCTTCCCCCCTCTTCTCTTATCCCTCGCACCCCTCCCCAGCACTATTTATGCAACACTTTTCACCCTTCCCTTTTGTTGATTTCTCTGTCATTCTGTGACCCATCTCCTCCCTGCATCCCAGGAGACATGGCGCAACTATTTAAACAAATCTAGCTACGCATCCTGCTTGGTAATGGTGTGTCACACACCGACCGACCGAGTAGCTAGGAATCGTCATCCCATCCAAACTCACGTAAGGATTGATGTCCAAGACTGAGCTTTACTATAGTTTGTCTGCGAGTGCGAGATTGGGACTCATTGCTTCACCTACCTGCACTATGTTCTTATTGTGACTATTTCTTGTAGAGCGAACAAACAAGCCCATTTATAAAGAAAGATGCCATCCAACAAACCTTACCCCGAGCCTAACAACTCTAAACAAATTTTCAAAGAGCATTGTAAAAGTTTTGAGGAGATAACTAATTGCTGCCACCTTTTAAAGATGTGATGGGAGTGCAATTAAAGTCTCATTTAGTTCACCTGAATTCACACAAAAGGGTTTAAAAAATAGTGTGCAAAGCGGTATGTGATTTGTGATGTCTTGCAGGTAGTAGCTGAGGAAAGAGAAGTCAAAGACTTCATCCCGGTGTCAATTCCTTACAAGCTTTTAGGAAAGGTACATTTCATCTGTTTAGAGCCAGAAGGTTGTTAACTCGTATCATTCTACAAAGAATGAACGCTTTTCTGGCTCCAAACAGAAGATTCACCAGTTGTTCCTTTAGCAAGTTTGTCTGTTTGCGTGTGACTTGTGCAATTTCATTTTTACTGATGACATCTAGCAATGGTAATCACTTGTGAGTGAGAGAAGTTGAGAGAAGTGGTTGTGACTTACTTGCAGCACCGTTGAAGATACTTGAGGAGGACGGGACGCCCATGTTGGCGCTAGGGTACCCGTTGAGTGCCGATGACCCGGAGTAGGAACTGGGGCTTCCCCCGCTACTGTGGGGCGTGGACAAACCCGAGGAGTAACCCCTGGGTGATAGCGTACTGCTTGGCTGCACTCGTGAGAAACCTAGCAGAGGATGACGTGCAAAGGAGAGAAAAGATAGAAATGTAATTATTTCGGGCTTTGGAAAGAATTTAAAGTGCCAATTATTTTAAACATCTGTTTAATGATCATATTCTGCAATAGCCCCCGCTGAACTCATATGCCTATAATTTGGTTTGATTTGCTTTTATATATCTTACAGTCATTATTTATCTGAACTGATATCTATCAACATTGTACATTTTATGGATTCTGATTGGCACAAAGTTTTGAATCTTTATTTAAATTTCAACAACAATAGAAATATAGGGAAAGACAACTAGAGAAGTTAATAGTATCTTTCAGATAAAATGTATCAAAGAATATGACAGAAGAGATATCAGGAAAGGGGTAAAGTATCTCATTGATATAAAAGAATGATAAACACGATTGGTAAAACAACGTGGCATAGATGTATCTACTTGTCAAAGGGCGAATGAGCTCAAACTAAATCAAGCTTGATTCCAAGAAAAAATGATTATTCACATTAAGCTTGACATCAACAAGTCATGACAATACAGTTCTGAAAGTGTGACCAATGCTGAAAGCACAAAAGAAAACTATGGATGTGGGGGGGGGGGGGGGGAGAGGGGGGGGTAAGAGACGGCAATCAAGTTGAACGGTAGGGGAGAGGAAGGGAACGGGAGGCCCCCAACAAAATGGCTGGAATAATACAATGGCGATTCCCAGTGGAACGGTGTGACAAGCGCCAGAGTTTGGGTTTTTATACAGGTATCTTGACTCACTTCCCCCTCAAATTAAATCTGGGGCTATTATGTTCCTAGCAACACTGGTTTCGCATCTTGCGGGCCAAAGCGATGACAAATTTGTTCAAACATGAGTTCTGGTAATGGAACTTGGCAAGGCTGGCCAGATGGAGGCTGCGACAAGAACGCGCCGAAAATTACAAACACGTTTTTCTGCCACCGATGCGTAAAGTGAGAGAAAAAAGGGGGAATCCTTGACTGAGAGGAGTCTCTAGGAAAGGAGAGGGGGGATTTAAGATTACTCGAGCCACAAGGAAATCTAACAGCTCCAAGCCCTTAGTACGGGGTAAAAGACCTTTCATCGGTTATTCTTTCCAAAGTAACAAACTGCATGAGTCGCGTAGGCAAAGGCCGGACCTAAGATATGAAACCCATCACTCTCCTCTTTAGTGATATCAGTTCCTGTCTTTTAATTGATTCCTGTAACCATCTTAGGACCATGCCAATGTGTTTCATATAACATGCTACGTCTCAATCATATCAACATGAGGTCATCGGGCGTATGGTGGATTATCAATTATCGTTTTGTCTCCCGACAGCTCCGATGTGACTATGAGAGCCCCCGTTCTTCGACAAGGGCCATAAATTAAGTTTGATCATTTAATTGTGTACCAGCTGTACTCCAAGGAAAGCAAAATGGATCAAACATGTCCAGATTGTCATCTCTCTCTCTCTCTCTCTCACTCCCTTGCGACAATTAATTTGTCAACAATGACTACTTGTTGCCATCTCCAAGCTTTGTCATGTAATGAGAAAAGGCCACGATATGACCTAGAAATTGGAGCACACCTGTACAGACAGGTGATGAGACAGTTTGACGTTTTAAAGTCCTAGTAAGATTTACAAAACTGATAAAATTGGCAATCATGATACTTAGCTTCTTATACAAAGTTCTATCTAAAAGTACGAGTATAGGCTAATTCTTTAATCTCTGAAAGCAGCGACTGTTTTACTTTTGAAAGATTTTACAAACCACAGAATTTGAGTTCGTCCATTGCCTTTGTAATCATTCTACTTAGGTTTGCTGACATAACACCTTCTTAATCTCTGTATGATTCCCTTATTTCTCACCTGAATGTTGGTCACTTTCGTGTTCTAGCTGGCTACCGAAAGAGTTCATGGGTACTAGACTACCGGAGCTGTTGTTGAGGGCGGGTGATCGGGGCGGCCCAATGGGGAGTTGATTCCTTGGCATACTATACAAGGCCTCTGCCAGATCCGCTGCTCGCTTCAGAATGATTTCCTGCATTCGGGAGGAAAAGGAGAAACAATCCACTATCTGGTACTGATTCAGAGAATCGCAAACACTAATTTGGTAGTCACTTTGCATAAATCGTAGAGGCCTATTCGAGTCAAATGTGATTCTAATCAGTGGTAGATGTAATCCACAGATTTCGAATCTGGCATTCAACAATAATATCCGGTTGAACTGGAAATCCGTTTTTTTTTTCCTCCAAAAGTTCAAACACTTTTCACTTAATAATCAAAAGTCACTACCATAGTTTTCCAGAACTAAATCACTCTCTTCTCAAGTGTAGTTTTTCCTACTTACAAAACTTATTTTAAGTCTCAATCGTCTGGATAATCAAATAAATATACAAATCTGAAAAACATTTTCCTGGTTAACGGTCATGAACATACATGTTTTATCATGCCATCATTGCAACAAACCTTACTCCAGAATAATGGAATTGTATAGTCCCAAGTTAGCTTAAGGATGGAAAGTTTCAATGGTCGTTTGGTGTGTGAGGACAAGACAAAAGTGTCTGATACTTTTCTTATTCTTTCATCTAGTAGAAACTTCATTTTTCCTACCTTCGCAAAAGTGTCTGAAACAATTCTGATACTTCTACTTGTCAAAACCTTCTTTTTTGCTACCTTTGGACAAGTTTTCAAAACTTTTTTTTATTGTTCGACTTGGAAGAAACTTCCATCTTTCCTACATGAACCTTGGGACAAGTTTTCAAAAACTTGTTCTGATTATTATACTTGTTATAAACTTCCTTCCCCTCCTACCTTTGGCAGTCTATCTGGATCGCCAGGATGCCGCGGGACAAGCTTGCTCAGTCTTTGGAACCCGTAATCTATTGTCGGCTCTGTCAGTGAGACGTAGACGAACCTGCCTGGCGCCCCCTTGCAGAACTGCTTGGACTTGTACGACAATGTGACCTCCACCACCCCGGGGATGTGTCGGGGTGGGGTTTGTACTCTGATGGCGTGGGGGGTGATGAGCTGAGAGAGAAATGGAAAGAGACATAGAGATTGAGTTTTTTATTGAGTTTGATTGCATTTTGAATCAATAACTTTATCAAATATTAAGATGACATACAGTATTACTGCTGCATAAGAGGTATAGGATACAACCTGTCTCTTCCAAAAACCAAAACACAAAAAATATCATATTCATTCCGACATTCAAATAAAGTTTGAATTAAGATTAATGTAAATCAAAATGGGAGGATAATTAAAATATTAAAACATCAAAAAAGCCTTGGATGGAAATAACATCACCTAATCTAAGGCATTTATTTAGTATATATGTATAATCTGCTTTTGTAAGAGAAATATTGAGCTCATACTGGTACTAAAAAAAGTCCCTATCCCACACAAGGAGGTCATTCATTCCTCTCTGTTCTTCTGGGTGTTATCTACAAGGGTGGAGGAAATTTCATAAATTAGCTAGATGATTATGAGTGGGAACTGTGATCTCCTAAACAAGACGTTTTAACAGGATAAATGACATGTCACCTATCCTTTACAAGCAAGCCCTGTGTGTGGCTTTGGGTTGCCTGCCTGCCCGTATCCTCTGGGTGGTGCAGGTCATTAACGAGGGAGGAACAAGATGCACTACTCAACGAGGTCACCTTCCCTTCTACAAAACCACAACACCACCGTCACAGCTAGGCAAGCAATGACAGAGCTCAACGTGAGGAACGTTATGAGTAAGTGAAACTAGCTCTTAATGAGACAAAATTGGGGCATTTTTTATTTGTTTGATTGCCAGCCTTCTTTTGTATCCTTGATTCATCCTTACTCTTGTCCTGAGAACTTGATGGGGGAGGGGGAGGGGGAGTCATCCCCTCCTTAATGGAACTCCCTTAGCCCTTCAGAGACACCCCACTTGGGAATGTCCTTAAACTTTCCATCCCCCGCCTCCAAATACTTATGAAACTTTAAAATATTTCTAAATTTATTAATAAAATTGATATACACAGATATATATTATTAGAAAGTCCAAGGCAAGACAATGTGACATTTATATATACACTGACCTCAGATTAAAAAGAAATCAATTCCAGGTCATAAATTATAGTTTGAAGACAAAGTTGTGTCAATTGCCCATGAATTTTTTCAAATATTTATCTCATTTTTTGGATGATTGTATAAAGTTAAGGTAGATAAATGATAATAGATAAGACAGGTAGATAGATACTGATAGATACAGGTCGATAGATATGGGAAGATAGACATCAGAGAAAAAGACCTAGAGAAGAAGATATAAATGCCATATCTATCAACCTACAGATTTAAAGATTTGCAGGCAACTAGATATAAATAGACATACAGACAAACATTTACATAGGTAAAGATAAAACTAACAGACCGGAGAGATATATTACATTTAAAGTGTCTTTAAAATCTGTCCTTCCCCACAAAGATTCTTCTGTAACAAAACGTTTCTTCTAGTTCCTTTTACAAGTTTACACTCTCCCTTCTGACTAATAAACTCTCCATTTCCTCGCTATCAGACACCCAGAGACAAACCTCCGCCCACTAGCCCTTGCCCTTCTTTCTCTCTCTCTGTCTACATCTCTCTCCCTCTCTCTCTCTCTCTCTCTCTCTCTCTCTCTCTCTCTCTCTGTCTCTGTCTCCCTGTCATCCTCAGACTTGGTCTTGATCTCGTTAATCACTTATCTCGCTCCTCTTGCATGTCTTCTGGTCTTCATTCACCCCCTCCCTCTCTCTCTCTCCCTCTCCCCATTTTCTTCATTTAATTTCTTCTTTTATGAGTGGCATTTCTGACCTTGCCAGACATACTAACTGTCAGGAACAATTACTGCAATGTGAACGGCTATGATTGTATTAAAGAGCCGAGTCACTGGGGGCAATGCTCTGGTCCAATGGCACAGTCTTCATTTCTCAGATCACTATGCACACTTTGAAGTCATTGATTGATCATTCAAAGTATGTTCACGCACACACAAAACATGCGCTTAATTCTTATCTATTCTTTAAATTTATTTTTAATCATTTGACATCTTATAAATTTTCATTAAGAGGGATTATACCTAACACCTTCATTAATCATATCACTAAATTTGTGGGCAAAAAAAGATATATTCAGGCTACATCCGATGTCTTCATTTTTATTGAGTGTGCGTTTTTTGTTTGTTTTTTGGTCATGTTTTAACTGGAATTACATAGAAAATGTATTTTACCCAACCACTTGAATCAAGTTTATAATCCCTCATCATCCTCTCAGCATCCTTACCTCACTCCAGACGATCATGCTGCCAAAGACGACCTGGAGTCCGTCGAAGAAGTTGTCGCCGACGATGATGACAGTGGCGCCCCCTGTTGTCCATCCTTCGCTAGGGCTGATTGCCTTGATGCACGGCGTAGCTGTGGGGTACGCACAGTTCCAGAGAGGGTAATGGGAGGTACCTGTTTATATTTACACAACGTACGCCATGCTCTAAAAAGTCTTTTCATGCAGAAATCATAACAATGTTTTTGGTTTATGTTTATGGTGTGCCATTCGGTTTAGTTTGGAAGCTGGTTCAGTGGAAAGTACTTGTTAGCAGTGTAGGGGTTAATTTAAACAAAGATCACCATTGCACATCACCTGGGGAGAGCCAGAAAGGATTTATTTCTGTGATAAAATGATACAAGTCGTCTCCCGGTTGGTAATTGTGCAAACAATGTAATGGGTGAATTAGAAAAATATGTATATAATAGAATATGATTTGAAGGTGAATAATAGTTGTGGAAAATGATTTGTTATATAGATATTAAAGATGTAAGAAATTTGATATATATTTATGCTTCCATTAGTGTTTTTATATGATTAGCTGGTGAAAAATATTCTATTCCAGGATGATATTATTTGGACAAATTATTTTGTTTAGAGGACGTTTTTTGTTGAAGTGGTAAAGGATTAATGATATTAAAAGGGAAACTATTAAGCATGCAAGAATTGATAGGGACACAAGCAACTTCATTACATGCTTTTAACACACCACTGAAACATATTTTTTTCACCTAAAAGCACACATTTTTATGTCATGAACAATTATTCTTATTATTTCTATTTAGTTCATAAAACATAATGTTCTCTGGCATACCCGTATATAAGTTCTCTAGCATATAAGAATTGTAAGTACAACTATCTTGGCATGTATAACAACTATTTATAGATTATCAATTTTGAAATCATCAGATAAATTCATTTTGACACAATAAACTTCAAACTTGATCAGAATGCCGAATGATTTTCATATCAATTTTTGTGAAAATTCAAATTAAGTTAATAAAATTTGTCCAGTAATCTTTAGCTTTTTAATAGCGATCACACATTCACTTTTCATACTTGGCTTAAAGAAAGATCTGAAGCCTACAGGAATAGTTTTTATGGTAGTGGAAAAGAGAAGACAGTAAATAGATCTTTGGATAAATCTTCAGCTTGAAAAAGTTACAAAAGAGAGCAATCTACCACCTATGTTAGAAAAAATATGAATGTTGCTTTTAAAAAGAAAGTAACGATATATTACAGTATCATAGATTTCATCAATCATCAAAGGAATTTAAGTGTTCTAATACGATTAAGAAATGCTTAAAAGGTAATGTAACGTTGGTTCTTATATTGAATAATGTATTCTGAGTTCTTTGAAAAAATGAAATGGTAAGAAAAATCATCTTCTTTTTGTCCTTTCTCTTTTTATAATTCTCTTTATCCTCTCCATAAACCATGATTTTGGGGGGCTTTTTTGTTACCTTATTTATCTTTTCCTGATCAAATAAAAGTATTACGTTCATAATTTTGTTTTATTTCCTATGTTCTTTGTTTATTTCTTCTAGTTCTTAACTTTCTTATTTATAATAATATGCATATATGTATCTAAGCAAACAAGATACCATAAAACCAGAAACATTTGCATGCATAGAAATTTCACCAAATTTTGGAAGTGGATCTGATTCACCTAAGATTCATGCCATAAAACTATTGAATCATGACTGACACCACACTCAATTTGCAATTTGTGTAGCTTCCTGCAGAGAAAATGGTTGTTGTTGAAATTGGTGAAAGTTTCATGCCATGAGGGTTTCTGGTTTTATAGTAGATGGCGCTTTCTATGTCCAGCAATGGTCAGACTACATACCTCCTTCAGACGGGTCAAGTCTTCTCGCTCTCCGGCCGTGTTTGGAGTTGTTGTGTACAAACATGTTATCGGACATGGCCAGCACATGACCATCAACATTTGGAGTTGTAGATATAACCACCTGTAAGATATTATTTGAGTAAGAGAGAGCAAGGGGAAGGGTGAGGGGAAGGGTGAGGGGAAGGGGGAGGGGTGTGGAAGGAGGGGGTAGAAAGGGGGACGGAGGGAAAGAAAGGTAGAGAGACAGTAAGAAGGAGGAAGAAGGAGAAAATGAAGTGATCATAGATATAAAAATATAAGATAAGGTATCAATTTTTCATTGCTTATATGACTTCAAGATGTAAAAATTTACTTTTTGACATCCATGACCCTCTATTATTATATTTGATTTTAGATTTTTTCGTTAAAAGAATTTTCTATCAAACTTAATTATCTTTAAAGGAAAATCCTGTGAAGTATCATGATTTTTTTTTAAATTTCAGATTTATCCTGACGAATTACATCTTTATTGTGGACAAGATTTATATAGTCTATAATATCATAAGATCTCAAACTTACCTGAAATCGACGCATATCTCTTGGATTCCCTGCATTTTTCAAGCAGTTCTGGTTGCACTTGAGGAAGAACTTGAGGAAAAATCTGCATAAATGACAAAAACAGAAAGAAACAATTAAATTGTCATCATCTAAATAAAAACAACTCTGAGGAGATCCACTAGGTAATATACAGATTTAGGGATATCTTTCTAACATGATTATCATGTTCATGACATTGGCTGAACGCGATACATTGACAGGATGTCTTCCTTTCTGCACTGGGACCTAACCAAAAGAGGATTCTCTATGTCTATTCAACAAATCCCTCTCTTGGCACCGAAGAACAGGGGGGATGATCTTGCATTGTTTCCACACACATGAAAATGGCAAGTCATCCCCCGAAAAAACTTCATGGACGTTCTGGATATATCTCCCTCCTCCCCCTTGCTCATCATCTTTTTCTTGTTTCATTCTTTCTTGCCGTGAGAGGTATGATGATGGATATGACCTTTGGATGATGCAGCTCCCAGGAGAAAGTTAGCTCAAACAACTGAATCATCTTTGCTTGGATTCAATTATCTATCCAATGGGATCTATTATTAAAACTCTGACACTCCTGCACCTCTAGGAGAGGGAGGGAGAAAGAAAGTTAAAGCGGGGAGGAGGAGGAGGCACGACGATATGATGATAATGACTTGTGAAATATTGGTTGGGATTGGGGGAGAACCCAAGATGGTGTGTTGATTAGGAACAGGAATCAGAATGTTCTTGGATTCTGGGAATAAGTGAAGAATTATGTAGTATGATAAAGAGAACATAAGTTTACACTACACTTTAGTTCACACTGGTCATTCCTCCAATATTGAAAATTGACAGCTTTTATCTGCGGCAAAAAACATTCAATATGGCACAATGTCTGCTGAGAGTCAGAAGTATGTAACTCTACATTTATGACTCTCATCATACATTATGGTTCTATAATAAAAATCAGATAAATCTACCATACTGTAATTGAATGAATGAGGAATTAAAGTCATTACAAGATAACACTTTCTCCTAATAAGATGACACTGAAGCAAACTATGTGTCCAAAAGGAGATAGATATATGTAGACTGGTCAGGTTAAAAAAAAACACCCACATCACCCACACACTTCTTCAAATTCTCATTACATTATCATAATCAGGAGTCAGCATGAAACACAAAAATTGAGAACATGATCGAGGCACAATTTGAAGACAGCTTAGTAAGAGACAATATCTATCTTGATCTTGTTTTTTTTTCCTATGGAAGAAGTGCTGAAAGGTAACCTATTTTGTGGCGTTATTCCTGCCCCTATTCCCCCGCCGCCCTAAGTTTTCCAAGCGTGCGAAAGTGGGAAATTATCTTTATCTCCCCGATGAGCCCCTATTGACATTGTACGCACACGGTGGTGACAGTTGGGCCGGGGGAAGGGGGAGGGAGGGAGGGGTAGGGTGAAAGAGAACATTTCCATTCCTCTACTGACAATTTATGAACACGGGGGTGACAGTTGAGCGGGGGAAGGGTAAAGCTTGGCTGGGAGGGGGTGGGGTCATTTAGGGATAAAACATCTTCATTATCTGTGGAGAGGATAAGATGTTGAGAAGGGGCTTTATTCCAATGGGGA
Source organism: Strongylocentrotus purpuratus (assembly GCF_000002235.5). Lineage (NCBI taxonomy): Eukaryota > Metazoa > Echinodermata > Echinoidea > Camarodonta > Strongylocentrotidae > Strongylocentrotus > Strongylocentrotus purpuratus. The sequence continues at coordinate 33,607,819 of NW_022145600.1, forward strand.
GGGGGGGGGGGGGTCTTTTCATCTTTTCATATCTGGAAGATTAAATGAAACAATTTTTAATCTTAGCTGGAAGGGTGCATGCATAATGCTAGCATTTTTCAAGACAATATGTATTGGACTATATTTGTTATACAGTAGGAATAAAAATTAAATTATTTTTCAAATGATTTTTGTTTAACACTCTCTTCCTCTACTTAATTTTGGGTAACTGCATTTTCACACTGATTTGTTTCCTAATTGTATTATACTGCTTTTCCATATTTCGTAGATTGTGCCAGGTTCTCTGTTATTTATATGTTCTCTTCCATTCTTTGATTTATATTCCACTATAATATTCTAGTCATACTCTTCAAGCCTTGCTCCAAGTTCTAGGTTTCAAGTTTTGACCTTGCCAATGTAAGGAGATACCTTTCGTACAAAAGGCGACCTTGTTTTTCTTATTCATCAATAAATCAGTTGTTCTTTTTCTCATCCCTTTCTCTACCTTTCTTCAACTCCATCTCCAAATCTCTTCCTCCATTTCCGTTCTCATTCATTCATACCGTCCATATCTTTTTATTTCTTCTACCTCTCCTGCTTACTTGATGACGACACCTCCACCTCCATTCGCTCCCATCCACCTCTATTATATTCTCTCTATACTTCTCTGCATTAGCCTCGGGCCTGCACTGATATGCATTGTATCTGTTTTCGCCGCCATTACTGAAAATTAATGAGATTTTCTCCTCTGTTCTCTGATATCTCTCTTGTTAGATCAGGGGCCCAGTCAGATCAAAATCTCATCTAAATTTCATGGCAAATGAAAATCTCTACCTCTATGAAAAAAAGAAGAGAATAGTACGAGAGGGAGAACAAAAATTGGCACAAGTGTTTTCCTCCACCAGAATGATCCGAATTTGTACGCATCTCAATGGTTTGCGGGGATGCATGCTCGCGCAGAGTTTCTGAGAAATTCTTCCACCATTTTATTCAATCCTGCGACAGAAGAAGAAATGTCAGTAAGACTATGCCTCTCTTTCCAGCGAACGTTCGTAATAATGACATGGAAGTAAATGCCCGCAAAGCAGGAAAAAATGAGATGACACAAAAGATATTGTTATAATTTGACTTCATTTCCATCCATCTGCCTTGCTCAAAATCCGGACTTAGCACACACAAGTAGCAGAGCCGGGGGCATGAATATTTTAGGTAAAGGGCTTCAAGCAATACATGAAATCTGATATGTGGGACCACTAATAGAGAGGAAGAGAGAGGCATCCCTTCTAAATACACACTGCAATAAGGCTTGCAAATGAGTTTCCCATAGAAGCGATGGATTTTGGAAGGATTTTCACACCAGTAGAATTCCATTATTTAAGATACTCCATGATTCTGTGCCGATGTGAATATAATGAGCTCCTATACTGCTTCAAGCCTTGTAACTTGAAAAGAAGATGTACGCTTTAGTGCAATCAGCCACCTTATCTAAGTATCTGCTGCCTAGACTAGTCGATGTGACCGAATTATGCTTCCTAGTTTGAATAAATTTAGCCCTATCTCCAAGATCAGTGCTCCACTTGGAATGCAAATTGCTAACAAATCTGTTTTAGGGAAAGTATTCATACAAGTATAAATAAATATGGAAATGTAATATGGAAATCTGTCATCAAAGAGAAAAGTATAATATTGGATCCCAAAACTAAATTTGTCTGCTGAGAACCAATCCTTCCAATGGGTGTTAGATCAGAGTTAAATGAAATGAGTTAATGTTCTTTTGGCTCTCAACTGAAGATTTAATATTGGGTGTCATATATAGTGCTCCAATTCTGGGGGGGGGGGAATGGGAAAAAAGAACTACATAACATTGACAATTTTATCATTTGAAGTGTTCCATTGCTGAGAACCTTTGATTGAATGTATGGTAGGAAAAAATTAAAACTTGATGATAACAAAGAATGATCAACCACTGGAATCAATAAACATTTTGAAGACTTCCTCCTCTCCTGTATACACAGTTCTAAAGCTCGGAGACAGGCAGAGGGGATTCTGACAATGCTTTTGACAAACTGTCAGAGTTGATTTATATTTTGCTAAGATAATTCAACCTGCTAAAGTATAATGGTGTTAACTGGATACACTCATCTCTACTGGAATCATCATCATCATCATCATATACCATGTGCATTTAACTGGAGGATACTCCACCTCCCCCTTTATAAACAAGCTATCCCATCCCCAACTTCAGCCGGCATTAAACTTGATACTTTAATGGTTAATGTAGCGCCCATTACAATCCAGATTTTATATCCATCTGTCTTCATAGAGCCCGTTAGGTGGCGACCACTTCCAGGCCGGGGCTATCATCATAAACCAGGCGATGCCTACCCATTTTGTATACGAACTTGTCAAAAGTGGTTGGCTTTTTAACCAGGGCCTTGCTGAAATGTTATCAGGTAAGGATGGGTTGCTCGTGGATGCAGCATGCCAGCCCCGGCTTTTCCAGAGCAGGCTACATCGAGCATGTCATAAGCGAAACAGGACGGACAATTTTTGTCCATTATTTGCTTCCTGGCAGCGGTGTAAGGTGTTAGATTTATGGAAATTGCCGGAGATAAAAAAAGAAGAGAGATAGACAATGAATAGAAAAAAGGGGAGCAAACTGGAGGCCGCGGTGAGAGCGAGTGGCGTACTTATGCACAAGTACCTCCAACATCTGATGAATTTTGAATGAGGCATGATGGGTAGTCAAGCTTCGTTTATTATCGAATTACGGGTAGGGAAAAATGAGAAGAGGGAGAAAGTCTTAGGATTCTGAGGTTTCCACGTCGCTCTTAATTCACTATACTTTCATACATCATAAATCACTCTGGAAAAATTAGAGATGGATTAGAGCCTTAGATGGATAGATGCTTGAAGCACTTGAGGTCAATGGGCGCTTTGCACTGGACGTGGAATCAGACTCTTCTTTCGATTTAGGAATCGCCATGACGATGACTAAAATGACAATGATGAGAAGGATCCTGGGTAAAAGCTGCATGTAACTATACATTTGACATTGTGCACAGAAGGAAATAGCGGATGTCATTAACTGATGCGGCTTGACAGAAACACTTAATGTAGAAAACACACAAACAGACTGTGACTCGCTGAGGCGTGGAGTATGAGAAGAGGGCGTGAGGAGGGGGTTCGCCTGATTTCACCCCGATATGAATATCATCATGCCCCAACGACCAGGGGGGTAGAGGGAAAACATCAACCTCTTACCGAAGCCCCGGTCCTCCGTCAAAGCTCTGTGAAATTAAAAATAAACAGATTTACTGCTGGCCACACACCTGAGAGCCTGGATACTTGTAAAATGTCAGCGCTTTATTTCATCCTATTATCTTACCATCACATCCATCACATGCTAGAAATCATAAGAAAATAGCTTTATGAGATGATATAGATGATGCTTCAAGTCCTTTATCTTGGAGTAACTTTAGAGGCAGGGCAACACATCTGGAATGATTTTTTATTCCAAAAATGATAATCTTATCCATATTAGAGTTTAAGGGCTTCAAATGTCCCATGCAGTGTGGTCCTGAAAAACAACCTGCTTTAAAGTGCCAAAATACCTTTTCAAATACCTTTTTAATTTTATAGAAATGCTACTGATATAATGATATTTCTTTAAGGAATTGATAAGATATACCGCATTTATTATTTTTTCAGAAGCCATTATTTATGCCTAGCATGCAATATTTAAAGCTGCAAGAAGTGATTCTCATCTGAATCTGATAATGTGAGGAAATATACTAGCTTATCATATTCCATCTAAATAATTTAATTTAATCAATATTCTTGATGTCAAGTGACAACAAATGGTGAAACTTTAGAACTAACATCAAATGTGCACATGATAATCAATTTTGATGACAACATCACCGTACCACATGCATAAGTTTAACCTTTAAACGTGAAGTGGGGCATCTCAAAATGGAAACGGACCTCAGACCCCCAAGATCAAGCATGGCCGTTGTAACGAAATACACCCTCACATCGGCAACAAAATGGAGAACAGATGGTCTGAATTTGGGGGGACCCAAATCCCCACTTAGGGTTGCGTCACGCATCGCTGGTTGGCAATTCGACAGAGTCAGAGCTCAGATATTGGGGGCTCAAATAATCAGAGACGTGACACGAGTTTGTAAGTGGCTCCTACCTAACGCCGCTTTGAACCAATAGGTATATAGAGACCTTTTTTTTTCTTTATAGCTAAGGCTATGTTGACCTAGACTCGTCCACCAGTCTTTTCAAGACATTGATAGGTAGTGGTTGTCTATGAAAGATGAAGTTACCAGCAATAATTTAAAAAACAGTAAATTAGTACTGATCATTTAGATTTATCAACTGTTTTTACATCTTATTGTACAAACAATATGTTGGTTTTACATTTATTTACATTTTAAAACAATTACCATAATTAAATATAACAGACAGAAGAAATAGGGCTGCTGAACTTTTTCCCCAAAGGCATATGGGTGTGTTTAAAAAAAAAGAATATTTGTGATTAAAAATGACATGTTAAAAGATTTGGATTGACTGTTATCAAAAAAATGTTTAATTCATAAAAATTAATTGCACTGTTTTTTGTACAGAAATATCCTGGTCCCTAAATTAGACAAAAGCAAAGTTGCAAAAAATTCTGCATTGATATGTTTTTATATACAATTGTTTTTTTACGCCATAGAAATTAGCTTTAGTCCGAACTCATGAAAATAGGTGATTAAATGAAATCAATATAACAATTAGTTGTAATCTAAAGCTGGCATAAACAACATTCTTTTCAATGGGACACAAACAAGCTAACTCATCCATGGTGAGATAGATACTACGTCGTTGTGGTAAAAATTTCTGAATGGCAGTATAGTATGTGAGGTGTGGATATGAATGAGATGGTGGCTAGCTTCCAGGCCATGGAAGTCATCCGAGGTAGTGTCTCTTCCGTCTCTCAGGACGGAGCAGCAATGCCATGTTTGCAAACAGAACCCTAACCCTAACAATCCCTCTACGAAGGAAGGACCCCAGTAGGTTTAACATGAGAACACCCTTCAAGCTAAGTTTGGAGAGGACGATTAGTCGTGCATGACAGATATGCCAACTCGTTCTCAATGTCCTTTTTTTCTTCATGCTTATTGGGAAGAGATGGTAATTTTAATGGATTTTTGAAGGGGGGGGGGGGGTGGGGGTTTCGAGGAAGAGGAGAAAGGATTTCTTAGTTTGTATGCAAGGAAGTGTGTATGAAGTGCACTGCATATATATGAAGTTAAAATCGACTTGCAGACTGATCAAATTTTGATGAGGTGCGGCGACAGATTGATATCATGGACTACAGACAGGTCATCACCACCGAGATGTGAGGAAGATGTTACGTCTCAGGAGGACATTATATTTCATTTCTGGGCAAGAAGCGGGAAACCTGAGCAGAAATCTGACCACTTGGAATGGTTATGGAGTGCTCTTTGATTTGGCGGAGAGTTGGAGAGAGAGTGGAGAGAGTGTGAGGAAAGGATTTAGATTGGTCGGTTTTATGAGCCTAACAATTATTGATCTCTCCATTAGAGATTAAGGGTGAGACTTTACCAGCCAGGCCCCCCCCCCCTTCCACACACCATCTCCTCTCCAACTGAAAGCACTCAAAAGAAAAGCTGGGATTTACGCGGCTCACACGGCCAGTCTTAATTTGGCTGTGTTCCGGGCCGAACACTTTCAAGTGGCCATCCACCAACACTGTTTGCTGGTGCTCGATGTAAAAACAGGTCTGTCGATGAATATAATACAAGCGAGCATTGATGTCTGAGGCTCGATCTACCTGGCTTTCTGCAGAAGCCTTCTCAAGGGGGTCTCTCCACGTGCCGGAGTGTTAATGCGTTGCCTCCCTGTCATCCAGGTCTACACCAAAGCTATGACTGTGCAAACATTATGTCACAGCCACAACGCAACCCACCAGGGTCTAAACACATCATCACCACACTTGCCTCAAAGACACCATCACAAAATTCCTCACCACGCGCACGCAAGCCAATTCACAGTGGACCCCGAAAAACAGATTACAATTACATCCACCCCAGTAAGTTGTAAACCATAAACACGTCAAAGAATTCCCCTGGTTAAACGCAAAACGCGCCCATACATGGCAAGCCAGTAAAGCAGGCTGCATCAATCTTAGGGCATATTGTGCCCTAGATGCAGTTTACTTCGCCAGCCCAAATTGTCCAATTTAACCACTTGTCTGGGATGATGACAGTGAACGTCAGGAAGAGCAGCAGAAAAAGCGAAAGATGAGGGAAAATTGGGAGAGGAAGACAAGGGGAAGGATGGCTATTGATTACAAAATGTTGTCGGCAGAGATGATCTTGCCATTACCATTAGTAGCTTGTTAATAACACACAACAGTGAATGAACCTTTAGAACAGTGAATGCCTCACACACCAACCCTTATCCTCCTCCTCCTCCTCCTCTCACCCCATCTCATCACCCAAGAGACCTCCCAAATGACTAGTTACTCCTTAAATCCAGCTAAGTAGATCGGTTTGGGGGCAATCAGGGAGTAAGAGCTGACCATCAATGGCAGGGTACGAGGAGATCCACTGCCCGCAGGATCAATCTTTTAATTTCTATGCCATTAGCGTTAATTTCCACTTTCAATCAGGGGCACACCTTTTCAGCTGTCATCCCTTCTACCGATCATCCCCGCATCTCCGTAAGCCAACAGTCGGAACGGCTCCGTACAAAGGCATGCAGTGCGTTGACTCACCGCCGTATTACATCCCTACAAATCCATTCCAATGTCGGTCGGTTGTCGTACCTGCTTTTACTAAACCAATGCCTCCTCCATGTACTTTCTCTTTCCCCTGCACTTAATTTGATTACAGGTATTGCTCTATTGTTCGACCATCCAACTCATCTTGCGTTTTCATGTACTTGAGTTGGCAATAAAGAAATGACTATAATTTGATAACATGAATTAATGGAAATCTGTGATTTCTGTTCTTTCATCAGTCTTAATTGAGCAAGTATGCACTTTTTCTTTCTACATTCTACTCAATCCATCTTATGCATGAAGTACAGCACACAATACCTATCAGCAATGTAATTCATTAATATATTTTAATTGGACGAGGGAAAATTCATTTAAAAAATAATTCATTCATTGCTTTTAAAAATCTTTTTCAAACCCTCTCCGAAACATTATGATCATCTACAGGAAATATATACAAATCAATTCTTTTGAGAAATCTTATCTTTTTTAAGAAATCTTATTTGGCGAAATTATTCACTTTTGCATTTTGAAAAAAAAATATTTGAAAATTTCAGTATGAAGGGAGAAAAATCATCCTACCTTCATACATTCAAGGGCACAATAAAATTTGTTTGGATTTACACAGAATTTAGTTATTTCCACAAAACCCAACATAATCAAAATTCATATGAGAATCACAGAATAAACCTTCTCTCATCAAAAGCACATAATTTTTCTTCTGAATGAACCGCCCCCTCACTATTTCACATGATATTGTATACATCAAATGTACACACATTTGCATCTCTCCGAGAGTGGGTAATTTTGATGATTTGAAAACAAATTTTGTAGTTTTGAACTGTCAGGAAGGTATTTGATTGAAATACATCAAGGATTAGAATTCTATTCCTATTGTCCTTCATTATTGGTCTAAATGTGACCACAAAAACCACGCTATTTCTGGAGGACTTGACCTCCTTCTCTCTCTCTCTCCTGTCTAACAATTGTTCTCTATTCCATTATGGCCAAGAAATTTGAGAATTCACACTTAAAGAAGGGGGGACTTAAAGGGATATAGAAATATAAAAAGAAAAAGAAATTGAATAATTTACACAATCTTATTGATTATAAAGTGACTTATCCAAACTTTCATTTTCCTCATCCTACAGAAGTAAGGTTTATATATTATTTTTTTTACCATTCTGCCATTTATTTTTCAAATCAAAGCTATAATTTTCTATCCAGAAAATTAAAAAGCAAAAATTACAAATGTTATGTATACCAAGTTTTTTTTTCATTCAATTAAGATTTGATAGTAAATTTCCTGCAGATACAAAATTGACTTAACAGATATTTTTGGAATTCATGATTTTTTAATTTTTACAATAGGAAAAAAAAAAAATATTGTGTATGGATGTACAAAGAATAAGCAAATGCAAAAATCCTGTGAGAAAATGCTCTTACAAAACGTGTTTTAATCAGATTTTATTAGGAAAAAGTTTACGAACTTGCAAAGTGAGAATTTTTTTCTTTTTTATTCTGAATTTTGTCCATGGAAGACATAACTTGTAAGGACGGAGAACAGATGAGGTTCGTCGATGCCTAATGCCAGATGCCAATCAAACACAGGAGTGATCCTCCTTCTCAACTCAGGTTTCATAATCCATATTGACACTTTCGATTGAAAAGGGCTGAAAAAATCGGAGACCTAAGCACTCTGGAAGATGGACAGCTAGCTAGCTCACCCCACTAAACAGTGTTCGTCAATAGGAGGCGCTCTTTAAAAAAAAAAAGATTGTCTCTATCGTCTTTATCAATTGAAATACTTGTGGGCTTGAAAGTTGTTCTATATTTGTCCAATGCTACTATTGTTTGATTTCTGTAATGCTAAAACTGCAATGGTGAAACAAAGAGTTGACAGAAAAGGAAATATTTTGAAAATAAACCCAGATATCTAAGGAAGATGTTAAGAAACTATTGAGGTGAAAATAAGGAGAACAAATTATTGGTCAAGCTTGAAAGTTTTCTTTTTCTTTGACACACAGATTTTGGTGCTCTTTTAAAATGAAAAGAAACTGGTTTGAAACAATTTTCCACCTATACCGCAGTTGGATCCTGAGCCAAGGATGCTTACATTTATCCTCTGTTAGCTCCAAAAACCACCAATAAAACATCATACACAATCCATCATCCATCTATCCTATGGTGGATAAAACAATTTGTCTGCTGAGATCCATAAGGGCATTAACTTGTGCACCTTTTAATGGAGTTTACATCCCTTTGGCTCTTAGCAGAAAAATGTCTTTACACAAGATTCACCAATACGAGAATAAGCACACATAGAAAAGTGTGCTACTCACACATACAATCATTTATGAAATGATTGCAGTGTTTTATATGTGACCTAGAAAAAAGATGAAGTGTACTCATAGAGAACAAAAACCAACAAAGAGTTCTGACCTTTCTTTAGAAGTGGAGATTTCTTTGAAGACAATAAACCCACAAGAAGGGGGTAAAAACGAAAGAGGTACTTGGATTTAGAGGTGAGGGGATGGCCGTGTTACATACATGAGGTGCTAGCGGCAAACAGACACGATTAAAGCACAAATATTGATCTGGGGGCACAATGGAAAGCGGCGCGTCTTTTTGTTGGACGGAAAGTCAAATGAACGATATGTCACGCAGTGAAACAATCATACTCGCGGCTATGGTGTGCTTAACGCTACTTGAACATTCCTTGCTATGAGGGGAAACGGAGAGAAAGGGGGATGTGAGATTAAAATACAAAAGGAATGTTTTGCAGCGAGTGTATGAAAGTTTGAATTTCAACATTTCCAGAGTTGGATGTTTTACAGGGACCAGCAGCCCTGGAGGGGTTAAGGGAAGATACTTTGAGAGGATAGCTCCATATAGGAACGATGTCGTGACCTGGGTCGAGGTGTGAAAGGGGAGAGGTCAAAGGGTTAAATACAGAGGGGCTAAAAGGAGAGAGATGTGCACCGTTGGTTGGCTATTAAGTGAAAGCTTTTAACCTATATCAATAGAAGATTCTATGGTAATTGTGCAGCTAGTAAGTAAGAATAACACCGTGGACTGAATTAGCTCGGCTGGCTCGGCCGGGCCGGGGATGGAAGAGAGAGAGAGAGACGGGGAACGGGGAACCAAACCACGGTGCTGCTGCATGGAGCCCTAGCTCTGTGTGCCTTTAGATCAAAGGCTGAACAAATACAGCCGCGATGGGTTTATACAGTCCACAAACCGTACACTTCTCCATCGCGTCAATCATACGGCGGCCGGGCGAGCGAGCGGCCGGGCGCAGGCAGGCAGGGTGTGAAGCCTCAAGTTCAATCTACTTTTGGTTGTACGGGAGTGAACCCTGCGGCCATTACTGCTTGTCTGCTGCCCCAGGCTGCATCGATATGAATGAATGAATGAATGAATGAATGGATGGATGGAGGAATGGAGGGATGGAGGGATGGAAGAATGGGTGGCTGGAAGGGATAAGATACAGAGATTACAATTATAACGAAAAAATTAAAATAACATGAGAGTAAAAAGAGAAAAATGGACAGAAAGAGAGAGAAATTCTAATTTTTATCTTTTCTTAAATATTAAAAAAAAGAGAGAGAAAGAAAAAGAGAGAGGCTGTATTGTCCAAGATGAAGAAACAAGGAGAGGTAGGAAACAAGGAGAGGTAGAAAGCGAGAGAGAGAGAAAAAGAAAGAGAAAGAGAAAAAGAGAGAGAGAAAAAGAAAGAGAGAAAGAGAGAGAGAGAGAGAGAAGAGAGAGAGAGAAATATCAGAATTGAGAGAAGCATTACAATAGAAGAAAATATGTGTAATGAGGAATAAATCATGAGGTATTCAAAGAAATCAAGGCAACTATAAGGGGGCTCCAAGATTCTTCCCCTGCTTACCAGAGTATGGGTGGTGTTATCTGAAAATGTTTGCCAGAGAAATATAGCAATATTTTGACATAATCAAAATCTGACATTTCACATGGAAATCTGAAGAAAAAAACAACATTTGTATGCATGATGAATGACCACAAAAAATTGTATTCATGATGAATGTCTACATATAGTCAGCAAATAGCTGTTTGAAATAATATAAAGTGATCATGAATTCCGTAAATAATGCACTTTGGATAAAAATACTGCACTACTATTTGTAGAATTCAGCAAAGTTTCCACATTATGTTACTGTAAGCTTGCTAGAACACTATCGACAGACATCTCTGGTTTGTTACAATCCCATAAGTAACCGATACGCCTACTAAGGCTTGTCACTGCCTCGGATCTCTGAGGAATTGTGGGAATGGAAGTCAAGAGGTCGTGAACTCTGGATGATTTCTTTCTTCGTGTCCCGGGTCATTACCCTAGAAAACTGGAGATAAATGATGTTTATTTCTGGTACTGATGGTATCGCCTCCCACTTCCACTATCCCAAAACAAAACTGAATCAAGTTTGACTGTAGACGGCAACCCCCTCATCATCATCAAAGTGTATGACTACACATGCTCCGGCGCCGATTGCTTTACAGTAATTTTTTAAGGCTAAACTACATCAACACGGGACTAAACACTACTTCTTACCCTAACCCTAACCCAAAACCTAAAATCATCATCATCATTATCATCATCAATTGTGCTGACTTTTTACAAACAATTTTGCTTATTTTTTCAGAATACATGTGTTACAGTTTATATCTGTATTTCTGGAATGGTGCCAACAGATTTAAAAAGTAATAATTCAACAAGAGTTTGGGAAAACATTTAAGAAAAAAGTATTCCTCCATCAGTAAATTTCCACTTAGACTAACATCTGAACAACAAAAGTAGTTTTAATGTCTTATTTTGAATATAAATTTCCCCCTAATATATAAACAATTATGTAGAGGGTTAGATACCGGTATACACTCATTTTCTTTTTAGAGTTAAAAGCTACAAAATCTAAACAGCATATAATCATACTATTCTTAGACTTAGATGGAGATATGATCAACCATTCTGCCAGAACGATATCAGAAATTGCCTTACTTGCTTATCTCTGCACACGACAGTTATGCTACCTTTAAGAAAATTGCCAAAGCCGCTGCCAAATGCATTGCTACTCCGCCCAGCGCTCAATACAGGATATGATCTCAAAGAGACGCAAGGAAATTGAACTTTCCTATCCCTGCCAAAGAAATTATCCTCAAAGTAACGTGTCAGGATCAATAGCTGAGATAATGAGCCGTGCTCAACGAGGAGGCAAGGCAACTAATGGCCCTATTATCACCTCTTTTAACAAGCAAGCAGGAAAGTCAGAACTTTTTTATTCACATTTTGTTTGTATTACTATTTTTTACCAGATCAAGAAAGTTAATATCAACAAAATTTGTTGTAAAAAAATGTTATCTCAACTACCTTCTTATTCAGGGATTCAAAGTAAATTTTACTTTCAAGAAAGTGTTTTTGAAAATGAATGATACCAGTACAAGAATGCGCCATCAAAAACTTTTGTACCACAACTTTTTTGCCCTTCAAAATAGACATTGAATTAAAGGTTACTTCTTCTAAGCACAGATGTTAACTTTAATCTCTACACTAGATCGTAATTAACTGTTCTGTCAATGAAGGTTGAGAGTGCAAGAAAATATCTCACATACCAAACATGAAATGATCTGATGCTATTCAGTTAAACAACAAAAACATTTGGAACATTAGCACACAAAATAATACAAAAGTCAGTCTTCTGTAGGTATCAAATTATGGAATATGTATCCATGAAAAATTGACTCTGAATTATAGGCCCATCAAGCACTTGCCGTCACTTCAAAGCGGGCTGGTGACTCACAACATACCCCTTCGTCTCTGACCCTTATCAAGAGAGAGAAAAACTGATTGCCCTCCGAAAATCTAAACCATCTTGAGGTTACCATGGGGGCGCCATAGGAGAATGAAAGTCACAACGTGTAAGGCGAAGAGAGGCAGGCAGACCAGACAAATGGGGCTGTAAATGTACCGTTCCGTCCCTCTTGCTCTTAGGGCAGAAGGAGACCCTCTCACCCTAAGGGCGGAAGAAGACGTTGGATGGGGATGATTCAAGAGGTGTACATATCTCAAATCCAAACAAAAAGATAAAGATATAAAAAAAGTTGCAATGAACGGAATACTATCGATGAAAGAGAGTTTGAAAATATTAGAGATTGCCTCTGATGGTTATTTAGGCAGTACAAGAAAAAATACATGTAGTTGAATGCTCAATATTTCATACACAGCCTTCATGAATGGTATATTATTCTATTTTCATTATTTATCTTGATAAACAAACTGTGTACCTGGTAGATGGTATTAAAATTCAGGCACAATTACAAATGAAAGACCCTCTATTGGAGGGTGGGGGGTAAAAATTTCAAGGGTCTGATGTTAAATTGTATACAGTATTGACCATCAACAGCACCAAAAATTATCAATAAATAACAATTAGTTGGAGATGATCCTTGTAAAATTAAGTATTGTTTCATATCATCATTTGACGAGGGGGCAGTGCCCCTGTGACTCTTTCCATTTTGGATGGGGCCTGAAAGACGAAAGTGGTAAAGGCATTGGAGGTACAGGGGTCAGTCACCCTCCTTTTGTAATGCAGATATGATTACGCTCCATCTGTGGTTGTCAAAGGGTTAGACAAACACCAGCGATGAATGATTACTTTTATGGAGACCGGAGAAATCACTTCAAGAACAAAATATAGAACGAGATGGAGATGGAGGAATTCTTGTTGTTGATGTTGTTGTTTGGGAACGAGGAGGGTCGGGGTTGAACTTCACGATGGACCAATTAGATATCTGGGCGGAGGAACCCAAGACTTGAGACAGGGGTGATTAATGGCATGGCTGGGAGAAATGGACCAGGAGAACAGGGCAAGATAGATGGTTCCTTGACAGAGGATGGGGTTAGGGGGTGGGGTGAGGCGGGCGGCATGGGCCCTTTGATGTCTACCCCTCAAATTAAAGTCTTGCTCTCCCCCAAACCAACCAACAAAAAAAGTTTCAAATTCAATTCCGATTTAGAGCAAAGATACTCCAGGAGTTGCATACCAACGGCTGGGCCGAAGGGTCTGCATAACTTAGTGCCGCTGACAGACGAAGCTAGCTTGAAGGAGAGCAGTCCTGGCCTCAAAACCATAAACCCCCGACCCACGAGGATCTATTTCCTATGCGTCACTCATCAATAGCAAACTTTACTGCCAGAACAAGGGGAGAGAGACAGAAAGAGAGAAGAAAAAGTCAAGTGCAAAACCCTGGCAATGGAGCCCAATTGCCTGGTGTTGGTGGCTACAAAGTCGGCAGGGAAAGAATTCCACATTTGTTGGAACGACGATGGAACGAGCCAGCGAATCCTCTCTTGATGGGCCGATGACTCTGGTCCCGGTCTCTCTCTCTCTCTCTCCTCTCGTCGAAGAAAAAAAATAATGCATGACTGAGGTTCTTTGAATTGTTACAAGCCATTTGCCTCACGGCCAAGTTGGTGGGTTCAAGAACATTGGAGCTGGGGTTTGGTTGTCCTCTGGCAACCTTGTTGGAGTCAGATACACCTGTTATGGACTCAATTTATGTGTCTCTCCTGTGGACTGCTTTCTTAACCCCTCCCTTCAACCTCCTGGCTATCAACCCCAACATCCAATATTACAACGACCCATTTATCATTTCATCATCATCATCTCTTGCTTCCTCTCTCTCTCTCCTTCTTTCTTCCTTTCTTCCTCTCTCTCTCTCTTCCCTTTCCCTTCCTTTCCTCTCCTCTCTCTCTCTCTCTCTTCCCTTTCCTTTCCTTTCCTTTCCTCCCCCTCTCTCTCCCTTTCTTGCCCATCTCCCTTTCCCTCTTATAATTTCACATATTCAGTTTTTCCCTCTAACCTTTCCCCTTCCCTCTTTTCGCCTCTCTCTTTCTCTCTGTCTCTCTCACTTTGAATAGACTGTATCCTTTATCTCTTTTGCCACTATCCCCTGAAAAACCCCTTATCCTTTTTTCTTTATCTACTTGAACAGCAATCTGACAAATATACAAGCCCAAATTAAAATATTATTATTTTGGGATTTTTGTGGTTGTGGTTACTTCTTCATTTTGAGGCAAACAAATATAAATGATATTTAGAAAACTCATACTTTAATTTTGTTTATCGTTTAGCACAACAAAATGCTATGTCACGTACATGCAGAATTTAATGCTATACAGGTAAAGTAGGGAAACAGCACATAATCCACATGGTCATAAACGATATGATAGTAATGCTACATTACTTGAGTGACATGACAACTGAATCTCTCATGGAAAAAGTCCTTTTCCCCCATCTCCCTCTTCTTATTCACAAAGGATCGTTTACAGAAGTCTCCACAAGTCACATCAAAAGTAATCAAAGAAAACAAGCATTGACCTGCTCACATTAATTATAAGAATATATTTGCAATCAAACCTCAATACCCTAAACTATTGGTTTCTTTCTCAGGACAAGAATCAGTCAACATGAAGGGAAATCAGAAATGCAAGGACTGGGAATTCATATCCCTCTTTCAATTATTGTCTCTGATTGCAGAAAAGTGCAAAATCACTCCGCAGCTTAAAACCAACCAGGAGATATGAAACAGTTTGAATTTTCCATTATTAAACAAAGAGAGGACTTTTTAAAAACATTGATAAGCGAGATTGAAGGTAAGAGTTTGCATAGGGAATGCGTAGATCGGCCAAAGAGGTGATTTACAAATCGGATGTCTCGGTGGGATTTAACTGTTGTTACTAAGTACTGACAACAAAATGCCAAATTAAAGATGAAGGAAGAGACCTGATAGAAAGAAGAAAAAAAGAGAAGCACGAGAAAGAGTATTCCGGGACAGTACGGAAGGGGGTTCTGACGGTGATTCTGCGAAAATCTGCACCTCTACGTGAGCAGAGGTGGCAGCAGCCTTAGGCGCATTCGGCCGAGGAAGGGTGTGAAAAGCAAGATATAAATGCAAAAAAAGAAGAGAGAGAGAGAGAGAGAGAGAGAGAAAGAGAGAGAGAGAGAGAGAGAGAGAGAAGGTGAGCAGATATGGATGAAGAGAGGGGAAAAGCATCCGCAGACAACTCGTATCGAATCTTTCTCGCATCGCTGCTCGCTGGCCGTGCTTATCATGTTGGGCAAATCAGTACAAAGTACAGGAAGAGGGAAAGATATCGTCCTCGCCAAGTTCAGAAGGGTGGTGGTAGATGGACAAGTGATGGTAGATAACATCATAAATAAGCTGTTAGCAGGCATCGACCAGCCAATCCAAAAAAAGTGCATCTTTAGAATGGAATGTACAGGTTTTTGCACTTATTCAAAATATTATGTCCTCTCCTCGTAGATTTTGTTTTGAATTCAATTTTTATTTTCATCAGAGAAATCTTCTGACAGGCCTATTGTTATAAGACAATAAGGAGAGCTTTGTTAATACTTTAAGTCATTACATTTCAATTTTAAAACAATAAAACAATCTAAGCTGATGTTGTTATATTTTCCATTATTTTATTTGAACATCATTAATAAGCACCCATACTAGCATATAAGCAACTTTCAACTTGGTTTTAAACCAGGGACTTTTAAACCAGGGACCTCCAGGGTAAAGATACGACTGCTCTACCATTGACCCATATTGTAGATAGAACTTATGGTATAATCTTTTAGAAAAATAAGGGATAAAATAATAAAAGACAAATAGTCACATTAGATTGCCATTATCTTTATACTAGAGAATCTATTTCAATGTAATTATTTGTGAGCAATATCCCTTAAATTGATTGAAAAAAATCAGGCCAGTTCAATGACTTCCTAAGTAAACAAGCAGATAATACCACCTTTTGTTCATCAATTCCATTCATTATGAATGACCATAATGGATTATAAATTGCATCCTTCACAGAATAATATCTTTCCAGATATGCTGAAAGATTCAACATATACATTTTGATCACTTTCCATTACAGTGTATTAATGATTTACTAATGCATTATAGAATGGAATAGCTTGATTGAAAAGGCAAATGTGTCCTAAATAAATGGTGATAGAATGTCATTAGTTTTCTAATTATCTTGCAATCTCGTCCTAGACATAGCACCTTAAAGAGATGATAAACTTGAGGAGGACTGCGTGCCTTGACGAAGGCCCTGTACCTGCAGGCTCTACGTAAACCCAGAAACTGTATAGTTTTCATTTAATTGATTAAAAATTGCCATGCAATTGATAAGTTTGGATGTAAATCACTTATCCTTGGGCTATACTTGCGGGGGTAGGGATGCATCTTTTGTAGAGCACACGCGCACCCCCGTTGGCAAAAGGAAAACAAGTTTAGTGAGGGATTCTCCCCGCATGAGTGCAGCACCTCACACCTATGGTGTGTGGAAGTGAGGAAGAGAGACTGGAGGAAGAAAGGGTGGAAAATGGAATGATTTTGTGATAGGATGAGAGCAGTTCATCCATCTCCTCATCTCTTACCCAGCTCTTTTAGAATGCAATTTGCCATATCGCAATGGGCTGTTTGCGTAATGCATCATCACTGAGCCCTCAACCCCTCCGATAATCCCCCTTCATCGTATCAACAACCGATCTGCTCCGCGATCGGGGCAACAGCCAGATGCGTAATTAAAAAGATAAGACGGGGGAAGAAGAAAATTGGGAAAAATGTATTTGGGCTTATACATACAACGGGAAAGGTGAGGAAGTGAGCAACATGAACTCGTATAAACCTGCGAACTTGTCTCCATAGGGGGTTAGGTGTACTTTTAGGCTGGGCAGGCAGGCGCGTTAGTTACTTTGACACTTTGCAGAGTGGCGATCAGACTCTTTTCAGCCTTTATTTTCGGCATGAATGGGCACCTAATTGCATTATGGGTAAAGCGGTTGCCATTTGCCGATCTCCCTGGCACAGTCATCACAGGCTTGGGAAGAAAGAAAATTGGAACAGCACTGATTTGGCTTTGGAAATTTTTCTAGGCCGAAGTGAAAGGCACTGTCATAGACTGCGTACCTCGGTAAACAGTCAAAAGCACCAGTATCTCCAGTGCCAATGATGGATAAAAGAGAAAAAGAGAAATTTTGCTTTCTGGCTCGCTCCATACAGCTGGCGCGTACAGCAAACTTGGGTCTTGTAGACATTAGCTAAATGAGTGGTTTACTTTGGGAACACAGAATGCAAATGAAGCAGCTAGCAGCAGCAGCAATCTTCTCCTACAGCCTTCTCTCTGAGTCCCGGGTAAACTTTGTTAGAAGTGAGGGACAGGTAGGCTGCCTTAGAAAGATGGGGTGGGGGTGGGGAGGGTGGTGAAGTAGCTCGGTATAGAGCTGGATGCTTGGCTGGGTTTGCTTGCTGGCTGGCTGGCTGGCTGGCTGGACTGAAGTGGCATAATAAGTTCAATGGCCGTCTTGCCAACATATACACCCACCCAGCCAGCGCTCCCGAGGAATTGTGTAAGAATTGCTGCAAATTTGAGCCAACAAAGACGGGAGGGAGAGAATGAGAGAGAGGACGGGGAAAGTGAGAGATGGAGGGAGAGAGAGAGAGAGAGTGGGGAGAAGAGTTTGCCTTCCAGAGACGATCCCCAAAGCCTCTCAAAAGCTCACATAAAAAGCCCCCCAAAACCAACAGCCCCTAGGAGGTAATTCAATCGTTGGGATCGACGGTCAGACCACTACTATGAATGCCAGTCATAGAGGCAGGAGGGTGCTGCAGCCAATGCCACTATTGACACCACCTAAATACCCCCTTGTCAAGTTTGTGGGCATTAGGGTTACCCCAATACAAAGCCCAAATCTCAAGCAATTTGTAGCTTTTTCAAAAGCAACACGAATACCACTTTATCACAATTGTTCGCAGGCTGGCACACGGTTCTCTCCCGGGCACAAAGCGCTGTATTCAACCGCATAAATGCCAATAATTATATTCCAAAATGGGGGTACGTAACTTGCAAACATTGCCAATGCCATTTTTCTCCCATCTCACCAAAGTTTGATTTCATGGGTGTAACTCATGAAGAGTGGGGGGGGGGGGCACTGATGGTTTGGTAAAGGACCGGTTTCTAGCCCCCCTTCTGACGATGACAGCTTCATTGAAGCAGTGCAGTTAGCCTTCGTTTGAAAAGGTTTACGAGTGTATGTATGTGTACGCTGTCTGATTGACTCCTATTATGTACATAACCCGTTTTTTGCCTTTCTCACACTCTACCTCTAAGTTTGCCCATGCATCCATTCTCCCGACTGCTACCGGTGGAGCTTCTTTTTTTTTTTTTATCAAACAGTACCAGCTGAAAAACTTTCTGATAATTATAAACTGTTCTATGGCTGAAGGGCAGTTTGAACCATTCTGCTAAAACATTTAAGTAAACTTTCGTTTTCAATATTGAATATTTGCACAGACAAACAGGGAGAGAAGAATTGAAAATGACAAGAAAGAGTATATTTGTAAAATACAAATTGAAATATTAAACATACATACAAATTTTATAACTAAGACAAAAAAGTTGGTAGCAAAAAATGAAAAATATGAATCATGAATTTCTTAACACCTTCCATATTCATATCACTGAATACGAAATTAATTTGTTTAATTAATTATTATTAAGAAGAAGATTATTCCTCTGCTCCTGAGAATCCTGATGAATTAAATCATGTTAAATATATGGAAGCATCAGCAATATTGAGAAACTGCAAAATTCATTCCCACTCATAATTCTAAATAAAAAGAAAATTGTCCTGAATGTTGAAGATTTGAAGAAGTGCACTTGAAGTGCACACTGCACATTAGTGTTTATCACAAATTTCATCAATTTCAAACATGAAATGATGCAGGCTGCGAGATGAAAATGGAATACCTGTCCATCAAGATCCTTTGCTAGAATGGCTGCTCTAGCTCCTTGTAAGAGTACCTACTTCACATTGTAGCGATCTTAAGTGACTAAAATCAGATAGACACTGAGATTGTATCTTCTGTCATGAAAGCATGTCTCCAATTCCTTAGAAAAAGAGTTGAGAGAGAGCGAGAGGGGCAAAACAGGATAAAGTACACAGGACCCAGACTGACAAAAGTACGACAGCACACACCGAGAACCAGACAAGAGCACGAAACGACACTATCTAGTATCCCCTTCGTATAAAAAACAAAAGCAATATAGTAGTTTCTGAATGTAAAACCTTTAGTACTGTAAATAGAACAAACCTTTGAAATATGAAATTTTGTGAATTTTTAAGGGCAAGAAAAAACTTTCACAAATTGCAAAAATTTAGTGTTATGATTTGTGATTAAATTATTTTGCGGCATGAAACATTAATTAATTTGAACTACTAGCAAAATAACATGTACACAAAGTTTAGGGTTTTATGGTATTGTTGTTGAGATTGAAGAAAACCAACATTGTTAAACCACTAGCAACATCAAACTCACCATCCAGTGCATACAATTTCTATAAACCCACTATAGACGGTGGTTATCATGAAAGAATTTTAAAAGCCACATCATACTCTATAGGGAGTGTGTTTTAGCTGAAATGATTTAATAAATGAAATCAACAAAATATTAGTGTTTTTAAATCACAATAACCATTGATGGATAAAGAATTTTAAAGATTTTACCCCTCTCCATGCATTTCACTTCAAAAATATGATTGTGGTTACAATGTAAGACTTCTCAAGAAAATGGTTTTTATTAAATGGCACTAAAATGAAGAAAAAACTGAGAAGAAAGATAGAGGGAAGGGATTGAAACGTGAGTGTATAAAAATGATCTGAAAGTGAAAAATCATGGATTTTTTTTTCTTCATTTTTTTTTGGTAGATGCAATCATTTTGCTTTTTAAGTATTTAAAATATATATATTTATATATAGGTAGCAGAAGCTTTTTATTAAATCCCTACCAATAAAATTAATTACAAAATTTATGTGACCCAAGAATCTCATTTGTACTTTTAACAAGCTACGATAACAAATTTAAACACTGCACTCTTTATCAGTAGCAAAACAATAAACATTTCAAGAACTTCATTGATACTCAATAAAAAACGAAAGTCAAATATTTGGCTCCTTTTCAGTCTGGCAAAATAAATTGCATGTCATTGCCCTTTCGAGAGGAAACTCAAGGAAAATATCACATAAATATAGTTCTGGATCATAAAAATTCTTTTCATACAGCCTGCTCCTTCAGTCTGTCTGAGAGGAACAAAAGAATCGTAGTTTTGATTTTACTTTCAAAAGGGAAGGGAGAAGTCTTCCTTTATATATTTCTGTTTTCTCTCTTTCTCTTGCTATGTCATCATTTAAAATCTCAAGAGAAAGCTCCCCCTTTTCCTCCTTTCATACATCCCTAAAGTACTGATATGAGGACCACACCCAAACCAATTTTAATAAAACATATTCTACATTTTTTTTCTCCATAATGTTAGCATAAGTCTACTCATGAATATTTTTCAAGAGTTAGAATAATGTATCAATTTATATGTGACATGATGTGGTAGATTCATATAAGAATTTGATGATGAACTTATTTGTGCAATGTGCAATGTTTTTTAAATTCATCTAATAAATATGTAGTACTTACAGAAATGTATGTCATGCTCTCTATCAACAGTAAAAACTCATCATATTGAGAGGAGGGGGGGGGGGGTCTCTCTCTCTCCTCTTCTCATTCTGTTTCTCTGTTGTTGTTTTTTCTTCATCTCTGATAGTGTAAGCTAGTTTGAAACAAATCATAAATCCTACCAATGCCCCCATTTTCTTTCTCTCTCTCTCTCTCTATCTCTCTTTCTCCAGCAACTCATCCCAAACAATATACTTGAACTTGTCTGAATGCTATTCCACTGGAGTCCCCCTCCCCTCCCCCTACCCCTACCCCTCCCCCTCCCCCACTAGAGAAGGAAACCTTCAAACACTTGAAGAGCAGGAAGATGCTTTGTCATACCTCCTTCATACAGACCAAAAAATACAATACAACTTCCCCTTCAAATCTAGAATAATCCATTAGTTTATTTTGAGTATGCCCTAAAGAATAAAGCCTATTTATATCTTCCATGCATATGCTTTTAATACATATTTTGACAAATATTGTCTAGACGTACATCACATATAAAAACAACAATATAATATCACTAAAGGAACTGACAACCTTTATTTTTTTAGCTCAACATCACCTATTCATGTGCATTTGTACAATACTTTCAAGAGACTTAGTCCATAACCTTATTTCTTGCTAATAATATATTTCTTTGATATCTTCATAGTAGTTTTTCAAAAATAGACAGGTAAAAATAACTTTGCAAAAACATTCCAAGAAGGCAAAAATCTCAATCTCTTTTTTTTATTCAAGAAATGTATAGATACCAACAATTATAATTTTTTTAAATTGGACAGAATAGATAGAAATGAAATATGAATAAGAAATATTTGGAGGATAACAAGAAGCTAGTGTGGATAGGCTGATGATTGAAAGAAAACTGGGGGAAAAAACACCCCTCCCCCCCAAAAAAAAAAATAAAAAAATAAATAAATAAAAATAAAAATAAGAGAACCAAAACAACTATGTTAAAGAAAAGAAATAGGTTTATACTATCAAAATTATGAAGGTTTTGCAAAGAGAAATAACAATTATGACAATTGTAATAGGATAAAGCCAACAATATCAGATAACACATCACAGATTGGTGTGATAAGCAAAACACGATTCCTGATTTCATACCAATGTAAGAAAGAAAACTAGATGATAAGAGAGACAACGACAAAGAGGAGAGAGAATTTAAGAAAGTGAGAAAACCCAAGAAGAAATGAAGTGTGAAAAACCGAAGAAATAGAAATAGGAGAAGAAAAAAACCATGGCCGTATGTAGCGAAAATGAGAGAGATTTGGAGCTGTATCTGAGGTCAAGCTCGGGGTAGTTGTGAGATTTATAGAGTATTTCTGGTGCCTATTTTATGGGGCTTGCCTTGGCTTGAAATGGGCCCAACAGATGCTGATCTCTGGCAGTCAGGCTCCGATCAGACGGCATGTGATACCCTTAACCATCAAAGGCGGCGTGTGCATTCAGTGAGTGATGAGCCACAATTCTCTTTCTCCATGTTTTCTCGCTCATATTTTCCACATTTTTCAACTCATTTTTTTTCTTCCTCGTCAATGTTTATGTCCCAATTTGATGTTGGAAGTGGTAGACTCGGAGAGAAAAAGAAAAGGACTCTTCTGTCCCTGAACTCTATGAATACGGACAACACTAATGAGACATTTGAATGTTAATCATAACATAATACTGGCACCATTGCAAATGGTGCTTTTTAATGAGGTGATATTTCATATGTAGAACATTTTTTGAAAAATCTATCACATGTTATCTAGTTTGTTTATTCACATTTCTTGTCTACAGATATGAAAGAATTATCTCTTCTCAAACATGAGAAGGCTCTTTTTAATATATTGCCAGAGAATGATATCAGCAAGACACAATACTGTGAACTCACAATCACAGCCTTAGTTGACACTTTAGACGGTGTTAAGGTGTGAATATTCCCATGTATAAGTATGTTTTCAAACTCTAAATGTAGCTAATTGAGGGTAAATTGAGAGACGCTGATACGATTCCACACACACGCATACAACGATTAATATCCTAAGCCAATATACCGTTAGGTGGGAAATTTCTCACCCCACTTCACACGTGTGAACAGCCCAAGATTTGCACGGCTATTCCAAGCATCTTAAAAATAGATCATTGCTTTTGAACTTCATAATTTATTTATCTTGCTGATTACATCACACTACTGACGATTCCCATGATGGTTCACCAAACAAGTAACACAGGTGTCCAATTTTCCCTGCGGCTGTCCCCTCATCCTCCGCGGCCTTTCAAAATGTCTTTCCCTTCCCAATGTCTCTCCGTCCTTCCCCTCTTATCCTCCTTGTTTTTCTTACTCTTCTTGTTTGTTTGTTTGTTAAACACATCTTAAGATTTGGACTTGCTATCTGGAGTGTCAAATTGCATTATGTGTTGATGACTTTCCCAGTGCAAATTAGCTCCCACCTGAATAATAGATACAAGGCCACTAACTACATTGGAATTTAATGAAGCACAGTTGTAATGCAAAAGGAGTAACTTTAGGAGTTCATGCTCTGCATATTACTTGTTGTGCTGCCCTCTATTGACCTGCATTATCTAACAGATAATATATAACACATAATACTACCAAAGGACAAATTTGCTATCCCCTGTGTCTTTTCTATATCGAATCTCAATACTTATGACAAAATAATTTTATTTGTTTTCAAGGAGCTCCACCCACAAGGGGAAAATCCAAAATTCAACATCCATTTAGTGAATCTGAACAATTTAATGCTAGCAAAAGAGGAATGCATTGGAGAGGATGAAAAGATATCCAATACACAAAGTTCAATGACATTTTGGTCATAAATGACAATGTGTTGTAAGAAGTAATAATTCCAAAGCGGTCACAGATGAATAATGTTTTATATCCAGAGCCAAAACATACCAAAACTACAAAGTAAAAGAAATGTACATCCAGATAAACATTGAACTGATTTAGATTTAGTTTTTGTTAAAAAGAATCAAGATGGAGACATTCAACAAAGGACAAAGAATAATTCAATCATATTCATAAAGACCACAAAATGGAGTATACCAAAATAGAAGGGAAGTGTGTCTATGTCTGGGCCAAAATGGGAGGAATGTCAAGTTTGTCGATGCCACTTCTTACCAAATACTATACAGGTCCCCACTCTTCTCTGTTTATTTTCATGTCCAAATTGAAGTACCTATTACCTATGATATCATCCTGTTTTCTTTTATCTCTCACCCTCCTCCCAAACATACGACCTCAGAAATAAGGCTCGTCTTCACTATCTCAAGATTGCCAAATATCCAGCTAATTTGCGTCTTTATTAGACCGAAGTAGCAAATTAGCTGGATAGTTGGTCGGGATAATATCCAAAGATATCTCGGTCTAGTTTGCAAAATATCCCACTATTTCCCAACTAGCGGGATAGTTTGCGACCGTCTTCATTAGACCGAAGTACGGAGTCAAATATCCCGATCCCATCATGCACAACGATTTCCGGCGCACATGCGATCTATACCGCTCAGCGCGCTAGTACAACTAGTAAACACGGAAAACCGCAAATCGTTGTGCATGATGGGATCGGGATATTTGACTCCGTACTTCTGTCTAATGAAGACGGTCGCAAACTATCTCACTAGTTGGGAAATAGTGGGATATTTTGCAAACTAGACCGAGATATCTTGGGATATTATCCCGACCAACTATCCAGCTAATTTGCTACTTCGGTCTAATGAAGACGCAAATTAGCTAGATAGTTTCGATCGGGATAGTTTAAATAGCTGGATATTTGGCAATCTCGAGATAGTGAAGACACGCCTATAGAGAACGGTTCGGTCATCGGAGGCATTCCAGTGGGGAAACTGGAAAGTGTCAAAACTTTTAGGGAAAGACAGGGAAAAATTTATGGTCTTTTACTGGTCCACAGGGTGCAGGCTCTTTAGAAAAATGTAAACAGTGCATAAAGTAGAAGCACACCAGAGGATAGCAAAGTGATGAACAATGATGGAACCTTCGGGGACTGATACTTCAAGATAAATTCACAGATTTGAGCAGCAACATCCTAAAAACTACAGATAGAGAGGATAATATGGATGTAAGGTTCATTTGATTGAATATTTGAAAAGTGGTATCTTATAGTAAGTCCCACATATTTCTATTTCTCATACAACTTAGAAAATTCAGTCCTTTATAGAATATGATAATTTACCTTAGCTAATCAATAAGACATTGTTGTTGTTAGTCTTCTCGTTTTTAATGTTTAACAAAATACTTTTATATGGGACTTCATGGGAATAAATGTAACAACAGTATCTAAGGAGTTTATAATACAATTTATTGGTAACATGCAACCACACTATTTTAGCTTTAAAAATACTCATGCAAAAGGTGCATTTTCTTCTGACTTTGATCAGTGATTCATATTTTTTTCCCATTTTATCTTGCAAATTTATCTATGCATTTAAATCTTCTCTCTCTCTCTCTCTCTCTCTCTCTCTCTCACTCTCTCTCTCTCTCTGTCTCATTCTTTCTCTCCCATATATCTTCTGCTCTCACTCTCTTACACCGCCCCTGCCCAACTTTTCCTTGCCTCATCTTATCCTCACAATTGCTACTGTGTTAAGTGGAAATAAATACAAATCACCCATCATGACATTAATTACTGTAAATGACTCTATCCTATTAAAACCATCCATTCTGTTTGATCGAAGACAGTTCTCCCGTGCTTTCAGGCCCAGAATAAAGAAAGAAACTACAAAGCATGCCGATTAAACAGAGTCAATTGAGATGATGGCCGCAGACTTTCCCCCGCAATAACTTAAAGAGTACCTGTTTTCTCATCTGACTTTCTATATGGTTGCTTTGCGGCCGTATCATCTGCAAAATGTCATTTTGTTACATAATCCACATTTGCACATCAAATTTTCATGCACAGAACATCATAACAATACTAGATATTCATAATTAAAATTTGGTTCAAAAGTTAGAAAGTCTTTAAAATCAACACAAATAAATCGATTTCTATCATGTAAATACACACTAAATCGAAATTGCACTGCAGTGATATTTTGACCTGGTTACACTATCAATAAGAAAATAAATATATCTTACAATAAATTATCTAAATAAGAATGAAAGAGTTCATGGCAAGAAAGAATATAATAATGAAATTGTATCAAATTTGATGAAAAACAGAACGCTATCAAAATTTGTTTGCTCCGTGAAATATACATAATTCATGAAAGAGTTCTTTAATGTGCAGTCAAGAATTTCAAGGAAACTTAGAAGAATTGAAACTGAAAGGTACTAAGCTAGCAGTAAATATCAATAGAAAGGCTGGGATAAAGAAAAAGAGAAGGGAACCAACTTTGAGAGAATGGGAGATATAAATCACAGGATAGAAGATGTTGTCGTTTCATCCTCTTATTCAGATGTCTATTATCCTGAGAGGGAGATAATTGGGGGGCAATGATAGCGGCACTTGTTTGAATCTGAGTGTGAATTCTGAAGAGAAAAGCCAGCCGGGATAAAGCAAAGTAACGGATTCCCCAGATTGGGAGCAATTACATAGAGCTCCATGTTTCTCTCCTCAATATTGAAACCGTAATTACAGGTAGGCAAAGAATGCCCAAAACCCACAAATAAACCCCAGCGTAAAGTGATACAGATAAAAAGAAAAGGGACATTCTATCCATTTTCCTTTCATCCTTATCTTCTTGCTTCTCTTTTCTCTCTCCTTTTCAATTCAATCCTACCCCCATTTCAGTCCCAATCTGCCATCAAGCCCGGCTGATCCGTAAATGGCGAGCTTTTGTCCGTTAAATTTGCCTTTGTGGAAGGCAATCAGGGGAGCCTTTTGGCCTGTGGAACGGAAGCCCCTATAGTTCGCAGTCGGCTAACTGTTCATGAATGGTCTGCCCACTCATTAACATGTTGATAAGGTCATCTGTTACGCCTGCTGTCAAGTCGTTATAATGATACCATCCCCCTTCTTCTCATCCCTGGACTCCTAAGAAGATCCTCCCCAGCCAGCCAGGACAGTTATTCTAAACCCATTCATGCACCAACTGTTCAATACCCTCCACAATACCCACTAACGCTATCATCATGCTTTCTATTTAGACGTCTTACATTATACTCATAATAACACTGTCTAAATACTGTCTCTAGGGTCCTTAAAGGACCGTTCCAACCACCCTTATCGCATCATTATATTTCTTACAAAATAATCAATTTCAGATGTAACCTTCACTTTATCTTCTACTTTAACATCTCCAAATCTTTTTTGATTTCTTTTCTTGTATTTCTAGATTGCTAAATAATGAAATGGGAAATAAGAATGGTTTTCCAATCAATTTTACCCCACCATCAGGTCATTAAAGGCTGTTTTTAGATCCGATGGTTGTTGTTAATAACATCCCAATGAAAGTTAAAGATATCAGACATTTAATGTGATGTTCTAATAACAATTGATAATAAAAATCAGTGCAATGGAAAAAATCCAGTCAAATTAACAGTTAGGCAAGTCTGACCACAAGGGGTTCATATTCTTTCAGATAAAGTGGTTGCAATTAATGTCTTGATATCAGTTGTAGAGACTTGATTTTACCATCATTCCTCTATTCATGCTTAGAAAAATACAATATGATTCAATTTGCATCATTTCTTCCAAACCACCCTGATGCCCCCCCCCCCAAAAAAAAAAATGCAACATTACAACTATAATATATAATATGGTGCTTTTTTATGAAATGTGCACAAACATTTCTTGTCAAAAATAATAACAAATTTGAATCACTGCTCTCTTACATTTAACAATAAACAATTTTTTCCATTCTTAACCTTCGAATATAGAAAAAAAAGAATCCTCCAAATGTTGTGCTGAAAAGACCAAAGGAGAGAGATAGAGCCAGCGGAGTAAAAAAAAAAAAAGATACAAAAAAGAGCTGTTTAATCCTATAAGAACAAGATGATGTTTATTGGGACTAGGGCCGTAATCCCCCTATAGTCTAGTTATATTCTTCATCCTCTCAAGTGATACATAAAAGGGGCTTCCTTGACTTCCCAAAGAACCACAAAAGCCTCGCCTCCTTTCAGACCCCCCTCAGACCCCCCAAACGATGGAGAAGGGGGATAATGGTCCCCCTTCCTTCAATGAGGACTCACTTAACCGAGTTATAGCTTCTTAGGTCTGACGCAGATAATTAGTTATTAATTCTATCCACAATGCCCCTTCATCCACAAACGGAGCTGTGTAAATTGAAAACTCTCAAGAATCACATTAAAATAAATACCTCTACAGTTATATTGCATTATAAGGATGTGGAAAAGACATTATCTCATTACAGTTACAACCTAAATATTTCTTGTATATAAATACATCCCAAACACACCCAAACTCAAATTATACTTTTGTATTTATCAATGAAACATATCCATCTGGTAAAAAGAAAAAGAATAAAATCAAACATAAAACTAGAAAAATATGGCAATAGAATACCTTTACCAATTTACTGATGTTCTGAGATAAACAGCTTAAAAAAATAAAAAAAATAAAATGTCAATGGATTTATTGGTTCCCTGCAATTTTTTAAGTCCATTTGAATATTTATGGGGTTATATGGGTTCAAAAGACTTACAAGACATGGCACTATGATTTACTCTGCTACCTCAAAATTGAGAACTACACTACAAATACTGGTAGTTATCATAGAGAGCCTATATCAATGAAAAAGGGACAAAACAAAAACAAAGGGACATGGATCATTCTAAAGCTTGAATCCTCCTATAATTGCTATCAATTCTAAACATTATTTTGGGAGGTGAAAAGATCAACAGACTATCCTCCGCAACTCTCCATGGAGAGTCGAGACGTCAGATTGTTACACAGCAGAAGCAGCAGCAGCAAGCCAAGCTCATCCAGCCGAGTCGAGCTTTCTCCTGGGGACGCTTAGGCATCCGTTAGCCTGTCACCTCCCATAGAAGCCACGCTGGGTAGGCCGGGCTAGCCGACTCTCTTCAATTCACTCCCTAGCTCAAGCTTGCTACTTGTAGCTTCATCCAAATCCAAACGCAGAGCGCCGGTGAGAGCCAATAGGATTTTTTTAACGGCATTTAAAGGTATGGAGTGTCGGGGAGAAACATTTAGATTTAGAGATAGTGCTCAATCTTTTTGTTCTTCCTAAAGTAGATCAAAAAGATCTTTGCTAGGTATTGCCCATGACGTTGCAATATATTGTACACAATCATTTTGTTTTTCTAAAAATATTGAAAGAAAAGGGAGCATATACAAGTAAGCAAATGAAACACATAAAGCAACCCTTCATAAGGTTATCTTAAATGAAAGTACTTTTTAATATGAGAATAAACTTTCTAAATAAAATCAGAATCTACATTATCTAAGAAATTCCCAAATCCTACACTTCCAGTAAAATGTTTCTATACTTTATTATTCACCAGGATAAATTTGAAGTTAGTGATACACAGACTTTGTTTGACATTTTTTTTATATGCAACTTCAATATCTTTTGGATTGCAATACAAATGAAAATACAATTGAAGGAGAGCTATAGCTGAATTTAAGGTGCTAATATTTGTTATATATAGAATGCTCTAGTAAAATATCAAACTGAAAACACTAATTCATGTAAGCATGAACTAATCAACAGCTCAATCGCTAATGATCTCAGATGCATTCTCATCAAGAAATTAATGAAACGAGAAGTACCTATAAAATGTATTGGATCCATCAAATAAATTGAAGGATAATTACTTGTGTTTTAATGCAATATTCTCTATGCATTTCTCCACATTATGCAGCAAACCGCATTAAATCGATGAGCTATACCTACATGGATACTACTTTCCAAGCATTCCATTTTTATTTTTTCCCCTAAGCATACCAACATGTAAAGCAGTCATGCTGCTGTGTTCCCATACACATTCAACATTCTTTTGCCTGCCTACCTACGTTTCAAACGCATGATAATCATGTTTTTTATTCACTGTTTTCTATAAGAAGAGCAGGAGGATCATACTAAAATGCAGAGGTGTGAACAGCTCTCAATTGTGACCTCATCAATGCAGTTTTCTTTAATGACAGCAAAAAATGGCTTGTTAACACTGCCTTGACATTGATGCACGCTATCATCTAACCCATTTAAGCCAATTACTCCATTCACATTGCATAAAGTATTATCAATCACCTTAAAAAAATCATTTGTGTACAGCTATAATGTATAAAATCAACCTTAACAAATAAACGCATTCTATAGATTCTAACATCAAGAGCAGATATTGTTATGGTTTTTTGTGCACTTTAACTCGCATCAAAAGGGGCTGTGCACTGTCCAACACCCCTTTCACCAACTAGACATCAAGGATAGTGGAAACGCATCCGGTAATGAAATTCATGGCCAGTGAAGTGCACAAAACATTACAGAATCTGCTAATGATCCTCGGGGGACCCAACAAATTCAAATTAAAACCAATAGATCAAGCTCGTTGCTACGACTATCTGCCAAATCTATCATATTTTATTCCATTTTTATCTTCCATTGCATTCAAGTCATGAAACGATATACTTCTACAGTATACAACTATACACACTTCCCAACCATCTCTTTTGATGCTCCTAAATTCTGCCATAGCAGTATTACATGCTACTCTCTATTTACGGGAGAGTGTCATCCATGTATACTCTTTAGTCTTTTAATAGATTTCTAAAGAAATGCAATTTCATTTTTGACATAACCATATACCTATATTATTTATTCACCGTTTCACAAGGAAAAGGAGAAATTGTCTAATTCAAAGAGGTAGCATAGATAATGTGTACTGAGTTTTTTTTCTCAGTTTCTGTTTTAAAAGAGTTTAAAGGCGCACTTACTTACAATCATATAATGATGCCTTTCCTATCTGTCCTTTGTATAGATTTTAACTCCGTTTTAATAGTCTTAGTTCACCTTATTTAGACACGATATTACAGTTTACTAAATATTCCTCAACCATGCCTAGCCTAGATATCACATATTTCTACTCAGTCATACAAAAAATTGGACATCACATTTCCCTGCGTAACTCCTTCCTCCATTCCTAGACAATTTTTTGATGATTTTAGTCTGATTTCTTCATTCTCATTGTCATTGCCGTCGCGCCACTGAGGCATCTTAAGCGCGGAAGGTTCAAGGCGAATTTTTATTGTGAGCGTATCTCGGAGCCGAGAAACGCCACACATAGAAAATGGACTGTATAATCTGCTTTGTAAAAGGACGGTGTGAACCTTTTTAATCGGATTCAATGCCCTTTCATTCCTCATGCACTTTTGCGTCAATTAATAGCTGCTCCTTTTTCAAAATCCGCTAAGAATAGGAGTTAATATAAGGCCCCCTGTGACTCTCAACTCTGAGGAAAAGGTTAATATTCTTCCCGTTTTTGTTTTTGTTTAGGAAGGATAATTTCTAAGACCGTATTAAAGGATTTATTTAATTTTTTGTCGTGTGATCCTTGACATGGACCACGCATCGTAAAGTCATATGAAAATTATTGTCAGACACTCAAGCACATTCGCCTTTTCATCCCACTAATATTTGTTCATTTCTAATCTTCAAATGATCAAATACTTGAGGAGTATGTTATACATTGTGACAAGAATAGTAATATCAAATATTGGTGTGATTAAAAGAATTAAACTCAACATATCATTCTCAAGGTCTCTAAAAACCTGCTATTGATGTAAGCCATTTTTTCCTCCTCCCTTTTTTTTTACAAACATCTAGATGAAAAAAAGAAATATTTGCCCATTTTTGCATGAAAGGTGTAATCTAATCTTTTTGCCCACAAGTACAACTTGTCTCTCATCAAAATCCGTTGAATGAAAATTGACAATTCATGATCTAATGAACACGGACAGTTTCATTAAGCTAGAGGCAAAAACAGAAAATCTTGTGAAAATTTGATCCTGGGGGTCTAAGCGGAGTAACACTCTCAAATAATTGAATGAGAAAAGTAGATGCCACTCCCTCCCTTTCGCAGCCTGTATCAACGGCGACGACGATGTACATGTTGAATAGAGTTTATAAGCTGCTTCTTCTATGAGCATTGCTGCTTAATAAGCTCGGACACGCAGGAATCGCAAGCATAACTTGCCTCGGCGGATTCAGAGAAAATCATTGCATCGATTGCCCTCAAACTGATTCTTGAAGTGTACCTTACCGCGTTATCATGCGGAGAAGAGCTATATATAAATACATTGGAAGGCGAGGAAAAGATGTCAAAAGTTGAAATATCCATGTCCCAGTTAGAAACCCACACACAGTCTTTAAAAGTCATAAATTAAATGATGGGGGGTATGCTTGGGGCAAAATGGTCAAATTTTCATATCACTGTTTTAGATAACTATTGTTTATATCCAGAGAGTATTCTTTAAAAGAATTCAATTGTAGCCCCTACTTTTACTTTAATATTAAAGTGCCAATAAGCCTGTAGGTATTTCTTATAATGTTCAGCAATCTTACGTACTGGGTACTGTCAATATTGAACTCTTCATAAATGCCAATAACATGTTTTCCCCTAAAATATCTAAAAAGGCAAGGTTTAAAATTCATTGAAATATATGAAATAGGATATGAATATTATCTGAGGGCCCCCAAACTATGCTTCATAATAAATATGCAAAGGTGAGACTTTGTCATAAATCTATTCATATTTAAAAGGAAACAAAATTCATCCAGAAACTGCAAATACACACTTTATACAATATAATCTATAGACCTATTCATGAAAATATTAATCTTTTTAAATGATTTTAGAATTTGGCAGGTGTTTTTATATTTCATATTACTGTTAAATTGTAATATATATTTTTTCACCATTGAATTTCAAATTACTAAAATTAAAAATTGAATCGCAACCTACAAACAGGAACCTACTAACAGAATAATCTCAATTTGAGAGCCTAGCCCTTTAAAGGGGCTTTAGGAGGCTGACTGGGGCCTGAATTCCCCTGGCAAATTCTGGTCAATTTGGCCCCTAGTGTGAGCATGGTGTGAGTAACTGGAGGTAAGTACAGGCACAGTTTGGTCCTAGACCACGTAGCCAATTGAGTAATAAAAAGATTCGCAGGAGAACATATCTGACACCGGTTTCATCCCTATCACACCTGTCAACCCCAATTACTGCACCCGCTAGAAATACAACATTTTCATCACTTTCATCCACTTTAAAAATGATTCTTTTTTTCACTGTGCTGATGTCCCGGTCTTCTTTATCTCTTCACGTATTCTCACACCGTTCTTGTGTGCATTGAAATCTTTTTCTGATTTATTTCAATATTCACAATTGGTTTCTGTTGCTATTCTTGAAAGGAAATATAACAAGTCCATAGCAGGGGTTGCCCCCCTACAGGAAGGGTGAATTTCATATACCTACACTGTTCTGGTGCGCATTGATTGATATTATTTCAGTCTTTGTTATCATTCAGTTTCAGTGACCTTTCACCCCACAGTTGATTTGTTTTAATATTCACAATTGATCTCTGTTACTATAATTGAAAATCATATTACAAAGTGAAGGGGTTACCCCCCCCCTCACAAAAAGGGGTAATTTCATGAATTTGTATTCTGTTCTTGTGTAGACTGATTTTTTAAGATGTCTAAGAGTTCAAACCCTTGGCTGTGATTAAAATCTTGAAAAAGTCATCTCTAGAAGGGGGAAAAATTTTCTGCTCATAGCCAGAACGGCATTAACTCATACAACTTCACACATAATTAGCGCTTTTCTGGTTCTTACAGTAGAGCGATGTTTGAATCTTCTCAAGAAAGGTTGCATATAAGTCAATAAGCAGTTCCGTTTTTGTTGTAGACATTAGATAGATTTACCATTAATCCATCTCATTGCATAACAAGTTACCACAAACACAGTCAATTGCGAAATGGGAAATTAGGTAGAAACATGGAGGATTTGAAAGAGGTTGGTCTAATTATTCCCAAGGAAGAAGAAATGCAAAGGTTTTTCAACAAAATGAACGTCCCTTCATGCATCTCAATTTGCTGAATTTAAAGTGAATTTATCGGGTGGAGATTTCAACTTGAGCTTGATAATATGATTGGCAGGGGTTTTTCCCCCTGCACATTTAGACAGTGTCACAATAAGAGGTACGGCTTTACCCCTACCCATCTCCCCTCCTCCCCCCCCCCCTCCAACTCTTCCTTGGCCATCATCTTCTGTTAGATGCATGGGATATCTATGTGTGCCTATGGAAACCGTCCGTATTATCTTGCACGGCTTTCGATCGAGAACTGAATTGCGACAGCTAAACCTTCCCCTAGGCACTCTCTATGAGGATTTGGAACTCAATACTTCTCCAATTAGCGTACAGAATAATGGGAATTATTAGGATTTGCATCCATATGTTACAAATACTTCCATCAATTTTGGCCCCCATTTTTTTTCTTCATTCGTGCAAAGGGTCTCTCCTATTTCCCACTCAACTTCAAAGAGAAGAGCAGCAGAACTTACACGAAAAATAGGAATAGAAAAGAAGACATGATGGGAATGGATAGAAAAAACACACACAGAGTCTATACAATATTTGGGGTAAAAGTAAGGACTAAAATGTATCTACCCATTCTTTTTTTAAATAATTGACAGGTATTCAGAGATCTCTATCTGCAATAACTGTATTTCAAAGATAATAAATATAAAAAAAAAATAAGCATACAAAGAAAGTAATTTAGGCAAAGTACAGTAATTGATTTTGTGGGTGTTGCAGGGTTTCCAGATATAAGTATTCTAGAAGATGCATCACAATCAGATACAATAGTTAAAAGAGTTTAAAAAATAATGAAAGATTGAATTCTCGTACTGAATATATTACATGTTGAACAAGAATACAAAGATGCCCTAGCCATCATTTTTTGAGTTGAAAATTAACCTTAAGAAATAGCACATGACTGCTCTTCGCAGTTTGATCAATTTGAAAAATGATAATGAACTCTTCAGATGTCAATAAACATTGGTACATAGTTACTTTTCATTAATATGATAACATTAAGGGGTGAAACTTAATGCCACCCCCATTTAGATGCATGGGGCTCACGTTGCTACGTAGGGGATGCTTATGCAAACAGTTGCCCAGGAAACACTCCTAGAGGGGAGGTGAATCGCAGAGTCTCTGTTATGCTCCAAAACAACATCTTATCCCTCCAAGTTTATTTGTTGTAGATGAAAATATAGCTGGTCAATTTGAGCTGTCACCCAACAGATATACTGGGGAGTTGCCGATAAAACTGTTCGGGGGGGGGGGGGGGGGGGGGGGTTACTGCTGAATCCTTCGTTTGATTTTGATTGCTTCATTCTCAACAGCTAGAGTTTGCTATTAATAAGTTGTTTCTTACGCATCTTAATTATTAATTTTTCTCATTTGCTTATCATACATATCGAGAGCCAGAATGCTGTTATAACCCATATACAGATCTAATGCCCTTCACGCTCTCAACATATATTATCAACACAATTTCATTCACAAATTAATATCAATACATGATTACGGTCAGAACAAAATACTTAATTTACATTTAGCAATTAATAGACAGTTCTGATTTAAAACTGGAATATTTTAAAGTAACAGGTTATACAACATGTCACAAGTTCAATATGGCCTGTGTACAAAAAGTACTAGATTTCAGATAGCAGGGTAGATAATTTATCTTGTATAATTATCAAGTGTAGGCGTCCAGACTCTTAATCACCTTCAAACAACGTTGATCCCTAGTCCCCGCCAATTCTGCACGCCTGTCACAACTAATAAGCACAATTTCCACACAAGCTTAACAGGTAGAATCCAGGGGATATTCTAAGCTTGGGATTTTCGTCTTTGGAAGATATTGCTACTGCTACAAGCTCTGGCTATCTAGTTGCAAGACTCTCTTCAGAGGGGGGCAGGGGTCAAAGTTGGCAATATCTGTTGCTAATGATGTATCAACTCAACTTCTCCTTTACCCCTCCCCCAACACCAACCTTCCCTACTCCCCCACCCCCTTCCCCATCCTCTCTCTCTTCCTTTCTTTTTATCTCTATCTTTTCCTTTCTCCTGTTTTCTTTAGAACTCTTACCTTCTGCATGTTGTCACTCCCTTTCCACCCTTTCTCGTTCCCCCCATTTTCTCCTCTTTACATCTTCACCTTCTCTCTATATGCTCACCATTCGTTCTTTCTTTCTCTCTCTCTCTCACACACACTCTCTCTCTCTATGTCTCTCTCTCTCTCTCTCTCTCTCTCCATTTTATTTCTCTCTGGAGCACTATATTCCTCTGATAGAAGATATTGAACTTGTGGGACTATTTGAAGTCCTCTGGTGATGCTCACCCCATGATGATGAAGAGGGGGGGTGATTCCCTTGGGGGCGTCGGTTCACCGTCAGCTGTAGTGATCAGCATTCAGCAAGGATCGCTTCAAGATCACCACCCCATCATCACCCCAGCGCCCATGCTAGGCGTCAACTCATTTCCCTCGGCCCCATTTTCATTAAGCATCCCTCCTTCCTAATGGGCTAAGGATATCAAACCAATAAGAGGCAGAATTGAACCTTTAGCATTGAAATTATTGTGTAAAAATCAAAATAGAAAAGGATATGATGATGACAGAGATTAACTCTGATTGACTAGGTTTAAAAATAAGCATTTCACGCCCGGTTCCCGACAACAAGATGACTTTTACATGTCACATTGCGGTAGCTGAATACCATCCCTGCTAAGCAAGCACTTTAATTTATACCAAACTATGAGTGCGTTTAATAGCCCCAAGTTAATCATTAGCGCCACCAATCAGCAAAAAGACAAAATCACAAATTTAGAGCGCATCTCCCTACTCCCCAGAGCCCGGCGATTCCCCCGCTTGACGCCGTCCCACGACGCACCTCGCTCGAGATTCGACGGAAAATCGCCAGCAGCCACGGCAGTCAATCTTATTGCAGGCACATAAACGTGAAGCGCTAACTAATTCACGTAGCCCAGGACGAGTTTGACGGGCATGACATCAATTCCAAGCGGGATTATCCACCCTAATCCCATCTCTGTCACTTCAAACAAAGCCTTCAGGTATTTTCAACCCAAATATTCCGGAACCCGTCAACGAATTTTTGCAAATCAAAAAATCTTGCATCCATTAATTTAGATAGGCCTGTTTATAGAGCCAGAAGCCTCTCTTCTTCTCTCCCTCTCTCTCTCTCTATCTCTCTCTCTCTCTCTCCCTCTCTCTCGCTCTCTCTCTTTTGCTCTCGCTCTCTCTCTCTCTTTCTCTCCGTCTCTCTCTCTCTCTCTCTCTCTCTTTCTCTTTCTCATCATCACCTCACTGATACAAGTGCACGTTCAATATCTCACCTTTCTGTTTTGATTAAAAAATGAGACCAAAAATTTACCCGTCAGAGGGGATAATTACAAAAAAATATTTTCACTATCTATAAGAGTTTCCTATTCCGATCCACTTATCACGTATGAAACATTCTAAATCTATTTTTAAACAGATTTGTTTAGAATAATATTATCAGCAATTCTATGAGGTTTTAGACAAATATTGTTGGTTCGGAGGCAATAAGGGCGCTTATTCTGTCCAAAGCTCTTTCTCTCCCGGCTCTGATCGACGATAAATACCCCCTCAATTTGAATATTCATCGGGCGCTCCATCTCCAATGATGTTGGATGACTTTGAGAAGATGGCACTGTTTGTGATTCTGATTTGTTTCTGGGCAAATTCACGAGTCATTGTCCCCCTAGGAACAGAGGACAGACACGAGATAGCCATGCCTATCTAATCAGACATCGTAATGTATTCGCCTTTCGGGCTACTCCATCTTTTTGACCAAAATGGATGCCATGCCAACACACTTGACTGCAGTGATGTGATACCATCAGAATTATACCCAATCTTTGTTTGCCTAATCCAATAAATATTTATGCCACTCATGCGTAAAAAGGGGGTAATGCAACGCTGATAATATTTGTAGCTTTTCCATCTTTTTTTGAGCTATCCGTCTTCTTTTGATTATTGTGTGGTTGCTTTAGATTCATCAATCTAGATATTACGAGTTTGTTTTTCTAGCTCATTGATTCCACAATATTTCTGTTCTTGATCAACATCTTAAAAAGAAAGATTAATTAAATGTTACATCGCGTTGATTACCCTTCTTCCATGCAGATATATGTACCAAGCGATATAATAATAATTTGTCAGAGAAAACTACATCTAAAATAAATCCAAAATAATGAAGACGACTCGGACTGAGTTAAGAAATGTGTCTACGAAAGCACAAGGCACTTTCCCAACAATGAGCTTTTCACTCTGTTAAAAAGAATCTATCTCTCTGCGGAGATAATACAGAATGACTTCACTCACATTGACTACATGAAAAGAGTTCATTACCGGTACATTCAAGTTGGATTCCTCTATTACCCTGATTAAACCCTGCATGGGCTGCTGCTTGGAGCTTTACGTTCCTTGACCCTACAGTAACCTGTTGCTATGGCAACAAAGTAAGACGGTGCTACACCTAACCCCCAATGACAACCAACTTGAATCCACGTTATGCCTCCATTAGTCTAGTTTTTACACATCCAGCCAAAATGTTGAATGCGTCGGAGGGGTCTTGAGGGAACCGGTTGCTATATACCAGCAGAAGATAGGTTAGCAGGATCCCCTCTCCGCTGAGACTCGATGGTGTTTCTTCCTCGATTAAAATTTCATGACACTCGTGGCTTCGCACCACTGATCGACGGTGACAGCATATTCCTGTGCACTTTAACGCGGACTCCTGGCAGCCCCATCGTCAGCAGCACGCGGTCCACCGAGAGTTTCCCCCGACTGCATTATTTAGCACGTTTGAGACTGCTTAAACCCCTGGTGCAATCACCAAATGCCTTAACTTGGCCCTTGTGTTTCCCGGGGATCCTTAATTTTCTACCTCACTCTCTCTCCTAACTCGCCGTCCCAGAGGTGACGAAAAATGAGAAGGAGGCTAATTAAAAATTCAACGCGACTCGGCATGCACGCCAGCGCTTCCCAACACCGCATCAAATTAGAAGCTGCTCAAATAGATATCAAGTCGTAATTTCAGAGCTGCGATGAGCGTTAGCGCAGCTTGGGCGAAATAATTCATGCGTGGCAGGGTGATAGGTATGAAAAAATCAAGTAGATAGCAATGAATAAATCTGATATGCTCATCGTTAGGCAAATGGCTCTGTGGATCATGACCTGTTTAGTCTTGGAGCATGTTTTGATCATTAATTGGAGCTGGGGGAAAGCTAGACAATGTCATAGGCAGTGGGTTTTCTAGACAGTAGAAAGGTAGAATTTACTTGTATGGATTCTGGTTGAAAGAATCCAATGATTCCTGCTGAGAATAGAACAAACCTTTATTCGTCTTCCTCCTCCATGACTGGTAAACTTCTTTTCTTCAACAATGAAAGGCAAATTTGTACATACGGCTTGGATTTTAAAAAGTTACTTTTTCCACACACATGAGTCATCCTTCAGATGTAATTTAATGAAAAAAAATAGACTATTCAAAATAAAAATTAAAGAGCTACAAAGATAGTAATTGACTACAAAACTTGTTTTGTTCACATACAAAAGAAGTCCTAATGTGTTACATATAGTGATTAATTTAAATGGTTATACATGTACACCCATATTTTTTTTTTTAATGATCTAGAAAATGTTCTCCCTAATACAAATTAATTTATGAATAGTATATCTGTAAAGTGCTTAGAGAAATTTGTATTGAGCGCTATATAAAAGCTGAATATTATTGTTATTATTTATAAGTGTAAGGATTGTAATAGAAATATCAAACAAAGAAATATATAGCCCCTAAGGGTAGAAACCAAAGACAAACTAAAGTCATGCGGCCAGGTCATGCCATCACCAAACCGTGCCTAAATTTTCACTTAGGTCTTACTGTGTCTTTGGCATAGAGTATTGGGGATCCAATTAGCTGGTGGATTCGGTAATGACAATTATGGTTCCCTGAGGTGACATTGAGCCTACCAATGGAGAACACTTAGCATCATCCATGCACTCCTCCAATACAGCAAGATCGACAGAGTCACAATCTAAACTATACTCAGTTAGCTTCAGTTCTCTGTCTCTCTATCTCTTTCTCTCCCCCTATTTTTCCATACCTATCTTTCATCCTGTCTGTCAGTGCAGTGTTATGAATAAAATAGTAAGTCTACTTCTTTCCCTTTGAATACATTTAACCGCATTTGACTTCCCCACTCTTCCAAACCTTCAGCTGAATTCATTTCATGGCTCTTTCCATCTCTTTCCCTATTTTTCTCTTCCTTTATTATTTTAGTTCTATATTTATAACCATCTTCATTCAAATCCCCATCCCTTCTCTTTTCATTCCATCGATATCTTTCTAACTATACTACCCCCTTATTACGTCTCAAATCTCTGTCCATGTTTCAATATATTTTCATATTAAAATCTATTTTTCTCCATGAAGTCTGATAAAATCTCCTCTACTGCCTGATCACATTCCATAGAATATATTCAAAGAAAAGGTGTATATGATGAGGTATTGAATTATTTTCATACAGGAGTTAATTTCTAGATAATAGTGGATTAAGTTTAAAATGTCAATAAAAACTCTGTGTTGGTATGGGTGAACCTGAGATACAGGTCAATGCAAAGTTTGTTTAGAGCATCACAGTCGGACGTCCCCAATGGATGGCATCATGTGAATGGATACCACCACTCAACCCAAAGCCCATCATCATCATCATCCTCATCATCATTCTGTCCAAGCCAGATTAGTTATCAGACTACCCTCAATAATTGATTCGGCAACTGCTTTTGCTATTGCTTTGTAAGAATATGCCGTGTTGAGCAATTAAAGTTCATAATCATTCCAATCCTTCTTGCTGTGTTTGTACACAGATAGAGCATGCTTTATTGCGCTCAATACAAGAAGAAAGTGATCAATTTTGTAATGTTCATTCCAAGAGGTTTTAATTTCGTTTGTTTTGATACTTACCTAAAAAGGGGAAATTTTACTGGTGGTAATAGCTATCCCACACCTCGGTCATAATTTGCTGTCATTTCCACTCTGGGTCTGAATGAGAGGATTTCTCAATTTGCTCCAACGACAACTGAAACTCAATTTGTTTCAGTTGCATTCTGGGTCCCATTACTCAGGGAATTTGCAGTCAAAGGTCACGCCAGGAACATTGTCCGATCGCCGTGAACCACGGCAGACCCAAAGAGAGAAAGAGAGAGATGGGGAGAGAGTTGGTCCCCCGCTCGATAAAGAGCGACAATATTGCCCGTGGACTACTTATTGAGAAAACAACTTCCAAGTTTGTACTGCCGCTGGACAAAACCAAATAAAAATGGATTAAGAAATTGGTGCAAGAATGGATTTTGTGACTTCTGTTGCCAATCGTTTAGATCCAGCCTCAAGTTAAGGGGCAGGTATAGCCGACTGAGAGGGAACTTTGGAAGCGGGGATGGGGTAGGAAGTGCTCCTAGCCTCCACATTTCGCCGGGATGAAGGGAAATATTCCTATACAGATGGCTAGGATCTCTAAAATTTTGACCTGCGCCATCTAGTTATCATCAAATATCAGAATTCAACACCAAATCCCCTCCGGCATCAAATTCCAGCGCACAGAGACTTGGGAACCTGTAAAGTCTTGAGCTTGTAAAGTTCCTTTTTGAATCTTACTTGACTGCCTCTTTTGTCCCATTACCATCCATACTGAATGTTTTAAAATCAAATGCTTTTGTATTAGTAGATTATTTGGGATATACATATTTTCAAACTGAAGTTAATAGATGTACAAAATTATTCAATATGAAAAAAAAAAGAACAAAAAACTAATAAACTATCAAAACATTCTTAAATCCTTGACATAAAAGGCCTACATGACAATGATGATACAATTGTTGGGGATGCAAGAACATTGCTTTCCATAAGTTTAGTATAAAAGCTGTTAAATTAAATGATGGATTTACTGAAAACAAAAATCTATACTTCGAGAAGACAAACTGCAAAGTATAAATGTCTGTGTCATAAGTAATCAAAGATTGTCATTTTTACAAGCCTATCCAAATAATAACAAATATGGATGTACCTATAAGTGTTTAAGAAAACTATCAATGTTTTTTGCTTCAAATATTAAACATCACAGCATCCTTCTTCAAATCAGCTCCCCTGGAAAACACACTTTGTGGTTTGGACACGAGTAGAAACAGCATGGCCTGTCATAACACATCAAATGGGAGACATTAACAAGGGGATCAAGATGGCCGCTTATACACAGTATAAGACTACCGGTACATCAAATGTACGATTTTAACAAAGGTTTAGTTTTCTAATACATATGCCTTCAATAGACAAGACAAATTAATAGCAATTAGTGTTGATGATTGTGTCTGCTATGAGAATTTGTAACAAATGCCAACACAACAATCATGGAAATCCACAAGAATTATCTTTAATTTTGTTACACAAGCTTCAAAATATAAATGAAGGGTTTGATGGTCCTATAAGTATAAAGTAGCATTTTAAGATTATTTTGATCTCGGTTTCCTTGAAAGTAAATATTTCAACCTTCTGGAAACTCTAAATGACTTATCTATGACAGTGTTATTTATACTTCTTACTAACAGGCACAAGAATAAGTAAATGCAACCGTATACCTGTAGTGGTTTTGAAACGTTTATATTCCTATTCTTCATCTGTTATGAGTACCAAGGCAAGAAGACCTATCGTGGCTGTGTACAAATGCTTCTCAAAAAAGACGGCTCTTTTAGAAGAGCCATTTAATGAAGCTGGCAGAATGCAAGGCACTTTAGGGGGCTTCATTGGTGCAAGCTATTACTATTAGCTAACTTTTTTTGACACAAAACTTTGACAATCTCATCAGAGCGTCAATGGGTTAAATCAATTATCTTCCTAATCACTGACTGAATCACTGACTGAACCGACTGAATCACCGACTGAATCACCGACCGAAATCTTCCACATTTTTGAGAATGCGATATTCATGTGTCCACATTTAAAGAGCTATTGCACATGAAATCAATTATATGGGTCATTAATCATGAGATGGTTATTGAAACTGGACATAGTCATTTGGAACTCATTTGATTTTCGTCCACATCTTTACAGTTACAACTTAGATAAGCAACACAAAGAAGCCTGAGCATAGGAGTAATTAGATTGATGTTTGATTCGAAAAATAATTGAAAAGGCAAGAAAAGGAGGAAGTTTTTTTTTTTTTTTTACTCAATACTTTTCTTATTAAAATCTTCAATCTTCCAATATAAACCTAGATGCATTTCCATTTATTTATTTCTCCCAGAAACCAAGCAACACCTCAATCTATTACATTCAGTGATAGAGCATAGTGGCATTAGAACATCTTCAATTTCAAATCATTACTACAGAACTGAACCCTTCTACACCCCTCCCTATCAAAGAAAGAGACTCTGTGGGGGGGGGGGGGGAGGGGTCAAAGTAAGTTTTCAAAGAAAAGTTCAAATGACATTGAGACCATTTCAACATTGTCATGGCAATAATACATTTTAGTCCTACACTTAGAGCCTATATTTCTGGTTAAATGCTTAAAGCTCATACATGACAATATATAAGCCTATTTATATAGTTCCAGAATTAAAAATAGACACCTTTTTTAACCCCTATGTTCCCCTCCAAGCCCCCCTCCCCTAACGGCTGGGCCTTGATTCTCCTCCTCCTCCTCCTCCTCCCAAAGAGAGTAGAGCTGGTGATGATGGACCAACCCCTGGGGTCTTAACATGCCAGCATCTCTGGGGAGGTAAATGGGCAGGGGACCCCTGGTGAGCATTCCAACCCTCATCCAGGGGGCCTTGGGGAGTGGGATTTGGATGGGGGTGTTCAGTGTCGGGAGTATGGATGGCTTGGAAGCCAGAAGGACAGACGGACAGAAAGACACTCATACAGACAGACAAACTGAAGGTATGAATACATATAAATAGAGAAAGCAGAAATACGGACACAAGTCGACATTATAACATACACTGTATAGAGAGAGAGAGAGGGATGGATGGGA
Source organism: Strongylocentrotus purpuratus (assembly GCF_000002235.5). Lineage (NCBI taxonomy): Eukaryota > Metazoa > Echinodermata > Echinoidea > Camarodonta > Strongylocentrotidae > Strongylocentrotus > Strongylocentrotus purpuratus. Next base: position 33,652,267 of record NW_022145600.1, read on the forward strand.
AGAAAGGAGAGAGAGATAGAGAGTGTGAAGGGGAAGGGGGGGGGGGTTCACTTATTCGCTCAAATAGAAATAGGAGTCCTTAGGACCTAGCATTCTTTTCAAATCTGATAATTAATTAATTGAAAAGCAAGTGCGTGTAAATCAGTCTCTACAAAGTATATTTACAAAATTAGAGGAAGCCGGCACATTTCACCAAGTTACTTTTAGAATCAATTTTAACCACAAAATATGCATATTCGAAAACACATCTATCTCCCTCTGGGGTAATTATCTCAAGCATCAATTTATGTTTACCGCATTATCTTCATCATCTGGGATATATATCCACAAAGAAATCTTAGTTGGAAGAGTGCAGTTGAATCGGTAATTGTTATTTTGCGATGTCCCATCAATTCAGATTATCGAAGCATACACTTATTAGGGCTTAAATCAGATCAATACGATTCTTTTCTGGTTGCTTACAATTAGCAGCGATGTAATCGCTTGACTTCTGTCATTCCTAATCAAGAAGATTACGCAGTATATAATGGATTCTCATCGCTTGGCTGAGACGATTGATCTAGAGGATTGGTTTTATAAGAAGGTCCCAATTGTTGATGGGCAAACATTCCACATTCAATCTTTTCAATCTTTCCAGTCATGCTACATACCTTTAAGTATGTATCACAGCCACAGCAGACACACCACAAAGGACATTACCTATAATTATAGCTTCAATCGTATCCGCACTCATTCTGTTCCTATTGTAAGAAAACTGGACATTCCTTTCCCTTTATACGCTGGTATTATCATTAAGATATATCCTAAACATGGAAGTTGTGAGATATCTCAATAATTTCATATACACTCCAGTTAGTAAATTTCAATACTGTCATATGTCATTTCTCACACGCTTCTCCTAAACTAAGAAAATTAACAGATGTATTAACGATGGGTTATAATAATAATAATGGTTATAATAATCTGTTTAAAGACCTACATGTTATGGGAGCTGGTATACAGGAAAGGAAACAACTGAATTGTATTTCTCTTTAAGAATCAATTGACCCAGATATGAAAAGGCTTTGTGGTTCTGGAATCCATGGAGATGAATTCATAATGGAATTCACTTCCTAATCCTGCACATTAATCAAAAGAGTTGACCACTTTATCCCTTCCTTTCATTCCTGTGACCTTTCATCTGACCCCTTCATTCTGTCATAATTCTGACCTTCCACAAATGAAAATAACTTTAAAAGAAATTTCTCTAGAAGACTATAGTCTGGAAAACACGAAGAACCTCTGAAAGAAATTGTAAGACATGAAATGGCTTGTAGGACAATAACTGTATATTTACTTGATAAAGGGACAGAAAAACAACATTTGTTGATAAATTGTTTTAAAATGAGAACAAGCGTAGTAAAAGAGAAATAGAATTGAAAAACATACATTGTAGTCAGTGGGAAGAAGAAGAATTGAACAAGGAAAAGATAGAGTAAAATGAAGATGTGGTTAAAGAGAAAGAGAGGAAAGAAAGAAAGATTGAAAGAAAGATAGACAAAATAGAAAGACAGAAAGCAAGTAAGAAGGAAAGAAAGAAATAATAGAAGTTATAATTAAAGATAGAAATAGGAGAGAAACTAGAGAATGAAATGAAAGGAATGGGAAATAACCCTGTACTGTCCTTCGCAGGAAAGATTTGACAAGCTGCATCTACTTTAATACTAGATAGAGGTCACAAGTCTTTAAACTTGTCACCTCATATTTGTGCTGTCAACTGAAATTCAAGGTTAGGTAACAGTAAAACAATCAACGGATTGTTCTGATTCATAAGCTAGAGAAATTACCAAAAACATTCAAGTTTGGGAGCTTAACTAGGTCTAAATAGAGAAACCATGTTCCCAAATTCATTGCCATAAATGAAGCAGAATTTTATATTTTCTCTTACTCTCTTTCACTTGCTTTTTACATTGTTAGTAGAACACAATCTCAACTCTTTTGAAAAAGAAATAAACCAGATGGAAAAAAACAAAAACACTTTTGCCTCTCAGAATTATCAGTGGAATATTCTATGAATGCATGACAACCGCCTTAGAACTTGCATGTCATCCTCCTCCTCCCAGAAATAAACTGTGAGTGCATTGTTTTCTTGAAACAATACTCTGACTGAGAGAAAACCTTCACCAAAGCGCTTAAAATTAGAAGACAGACAAGAAAAACTTGAGAGCCCTGGAAACAATAATCAGAAGCTCACTTCCTTCCTTCCCCCCTGATTTCCAGGTCTTATTGATTGACGAAGAGATAGAAAGGCAACTGGCTGCATTAAAAATACACACAGTTTTACAAACTTCTTTGAGTGGCGATGATTCAGAAATGGTGAATCTTTAAGAGGGGGGCTGGAAGAGTGTGGAGGGGTAAAGAGTTGCACCCCTTTGGGATTCAGGGAGATGGTGTGTGGATTGAGACCAGTAGCGGACATCCCAATTACACACCTGAGAAGGGTAAGACAGGGAATTTGGTTTATCATCAATGATATTGATTTCTGCCATTAGCCCATTGGTTAAACCGAGATTGATATTCCTCTTTTGCAGATTCACTTTGAGACAACAAAAAAAAAGGCACACAATGGAGTAAATACTCTGCAACAAGTATATCAAATTGTTATTGAATATAATCATTATTATATCAAATTAATTCTCTAAAAAGTTTGCTTCAGATATATACAGCGACAGGACAACTGATTAGAACTCATGAGACAGTATAAAATATAAGTATGAAATAATTATAAACTCATAATTTCAAAGACATGTTCCACAACAAACTCTCATATTATTGATTCTGTAAACTATTATAAAGTTTAAAATCCTTGGAGAAAAATGAAATCAATCATTTTCTGTATAGCCTTCTGAAATTATATATCAATCTTAAAAATCAACTCTATACAGTTTCCATGAAAAATATCGTCCCCGGACCCAGTCTTAGTGTAACAACTTGAACATTACCTACGAAAATTCTCTCTGGCAGATAGCTTTACATTTAATGGATGATGGTGATTGAGAAGTGGATGACCGATCTCCTTTATTTCTCATTTGCTATAATTGATCACCCGATCTCAAGACATGCATCAAACCCAATCAGTCTAAAGAATAAGCCCCCTGCTCATTTAACAACGTCCAACGCAATCACGTCTTTCTCCCACCCCCCCCCCCTTCTTCTATTTTCAGAGTCTGTTCCGTTCATATTTCTGGGTCACGTCATATTTTTCTACGTTGTCACCGAATCGTGATTGTGCAACTCTTCCCCTTCTTCCACTAACGGAGCACTTTTTCGCACCCGCACCAACAATATGTTCGGCCAACATCTTTAACGTCTTTTACACACGGAACAGGACAATCAAGCAATCAATTGCTTACACACGGGAAAACAATTCGGTGTAGTATTTCATCCATCAAATGGGACATTTCCCTCTCTTTGTTTCTTTTCTTCTTTCTTTCATTTTTTTTACTTCTCCGCTCCCCACCCCAGCTTTCCTCGTTTGGCGAAAACTTCCCTGGAGAACGGGCACCAATCTCCTTCCACTGATAGTGATTGGCACTTTGGTTAGCGTTCCAATCAGTCGCTTTAGGAAATCTACAAGACACCAAAATGAGTTTTTACCTTTCCCCCCAAGAAGAAATTTGGAAATTCCTAACTTTATATCATTATTATGCCGTACCAACCCAGCCCATTGGGAACAATCCAATTCAAGCAGTGTGTTTATATCAGAGAAAATATCCACCTATATACAAACATCTTTAGCTAGAAAAGAGAAAAATGGATTTTGGACAAATTTTGTGGCCTGCTTACATAAACTCGTATTTTCTGGGGAAATCAAAGTAGACAAATCATGCTATTAGGGTTAGATAATCCTTCTGGTATTTTTCAGCATTACAGTTTTACACCGAATACAAAATTCTAGGCATACAACAGGAATAGCCGGGGCAGGTTTGCCTCGAAAAATAGATCACAGATCAACATGAACTGTAAACATTGTATTGCGTTTCCAGAGCTATCTTCTCGTTCCTTACATCATCATCATCATCTGCTTGCAAAGATTCAACTCCCTCTTCCCCCTACGTCATCCAGCCTCTCATCTTTAAAGCTGCACTATAGCCCCTTTCCTCCCAGCCCCAGTTTTTAACGCTAATGCTCTCTATTGTGACTACTTGTAGAAGAAATAAAGGGAACCTCGGCCACCCCCTCCCCCTACGCACACCTTCCTTCCTTCCCCCTCTTTCCTGTCGTAGGCGGAAAATAATAGAGCATTTTCACGGCTGAGTGGGGAAAATGAGAGCAGATGTGAGTCTGGAAGAGCCCACAATTCTTCTAGATTACTCGCCCCCAGCGAGGTGAAAGCTAAGTGGCTCGGTGACTGATTTCTGACCGGGCTCCTTCACAAAGTGTAATGGAGTGAGAAAAAGTCAATTCTGCCACAATAAAAACAAGACCTGACATAAGAGGATGAGAGGGGGGAGGGAGGGGTAGGATAGGGGAGAGGGGTCGCTGCTAGCAACAAGAGACAGGGGAGGGTTGGGGTGTAATCCCAAAGGAGAGCTACATGTATTAGATAGTGTGCCATTTTCAAAAGAATAAAAGTCAATGTAAATGTATCAGCAATCAAATAAGTCAAGTGTTCAATCATGCCACAAGGGGCTGGGAGGGGGCAACTAGAAATAACTATAATTTTAAAATCATAAATGTATGCCTGGCTGTATAAATGCATAACATATACGGGTAGTAATTATAACAAATTTAAAGAAATTCAAGCGGGTGAAGTTTAGTATAATATTATTAAATAATTCAAAATAATTCAATTAGAGACTGAGGAAAACGGTTCGTTTTTAAACATGTTTAATTGTAGGCCTTGTAATAAGAGGACAGGGCCATACATAAAGCAGAACAAACTTTGAAACAGGAAATGTTAGGGGTGAGAAAATTTGATCCTCATCAATCAAAATTTGGAATTTCAAAATAGGTAAGGGTGAAAGAAAAGCAGACAGCAAGAGGAAGGGGATATAGGGTGAAATACTTCAGACTTCAAATAAAGAATAAATCGTCCATATGTGGGACTATGGTGACTGATGTCGCTTGTTTGATGCTAATCTCAAAAACTTCCTCCCGAGATGAATATCAGCATCTTTCAGAGTCACAAACATCTAGCAAGTGGCCAGTGATTCAGTGCTGGAACGAGGACGAGGAATTAGCCATTTTTCGGGGGGTGGATTAAGCCAGGAAATATGAATAATATATCTTACACCCTCTGATTTCTTTAATATCTCTTTAACCATCTAATTTCATCACCTACGGCCACCTTGAGCGGATCAACACTCTGAGGAAGTATACTGCTTCTGTTTTTCTAGTGTGCGTTTCACTGATGAGAGAGAGTTGACACTTCTTGGAAATAAGAAAGAGATACGCCAATGAGTTGCAAAATACATACAGAGCAGAAAATGAATCATAGCATAATGCCCTATACATTATTATATGGATTTCAAACAAGGTGCATCACTCAAATATTTAAAATCAAAGGTCTGGTACAAATGTATACAAAATTGGACGAAATTTCAAATGCCATTTCCATTGAAACCTAGAAAATAAATGAATGACAAAAGAAAAAAGAAGCATAAATAAAAATGAAATAAAAAAAACCTGAATAGCTGATTTGATTGTTTGGAAAAGAAAATCTCATGGGAAAATGATTAAATTTGAGCAACAATATTTGTCATACATCATAAAAATGATTTTCAAACAAAGACAACCAGTCTTTACCCACATTACAGCTCTAGTCTCCTGTTGGTATTTCTTATGAAAACATAATAAATTACGCCCTTCAGAATATATTTGCATTCCTAAGTAGCTTTGGAGAATAAATAAATGTATGCAAACAAATCTATCAGAGTCAAATGTGGTCATCTTTCTATCCCCTTCATAATTCTATTTGTCTTCGGCGAATACAATTTGGAGGAAGAGCATTAATGAGTATCAATCAACGTCCCCCTCGACAGACTTTGCCACGTTTCTCAGAGAGCCTCTTGAACGGCTCCTTCAACCAAACACACATTTCATGCCAATTATTCATCTAATTTTGCCCGCCGACTGATCGATCATAATAGGCTGTAAGCCTGGTGCTGATTGTATACTTGTAGCATCAACACTCCTGCGTGGAGAGCATCCACTCAATGCTCCACTCATCGCCCTTCTCCCGTGTCTCTCCATTCTCTTCCCTCCATCACAGGGGGGCGTGTTCACACTTGGTGAATACAAGCTGATAAACTTGTTTCTCCAACAACTTGTTCACACCCAGTCTGTTTCCTTGAATTTTAAATTATATCACTATTGTTTCTAAGGCACAGTATACCAATCACAATCACAGCTTTTATTCAGTTTTTTTCTAAGAGCTTTTTTAACAATTGTGAATTTCTGGGGAGAAAAATAATGCAAAACTAGACTTATTAGAGGCATGAAGCAAGAGAAAAATAATATATTCCTTTTATCAAGACAGAAATTCTAACTGATAACAGTTTTTTCTCATGAAAAGAGCGAACCTGAAAACTTATTCTGAAATGTAGTACTGGTACTTATCTCATCATATTTCCTCATTCAGAAGTACTTCATCAAAAGAGACAGAATAATTAACAAGCAACATGTGTGAACAGTCCGTTATCATCAAATCCATAAATACCAGACAGACTTAATCAAATCTGAACACAGCCCCCTGCCCATCTTGCCTCTGTGTCTTTGTTTTCATAACATCGGGACGAAACTCTATATTTACCCCGGGTTTTCGGGCTAATAACCCCCGACTATATAGCAAGCGAGTGGTAAAATAATACGCCGAAGACCCTTCAGATGGGGGGCGAACCGAAAATCAGCAGGCCATTCGGCTAGGCCGAATCGTCTGCTCCATCTCTCATCTTCTCTCTCTCTCTCCTCATTTCTCTTCGTCTCACTGTCAGGCAGGGATAACTGCACTCCAGATGGAGAGGAAGCCATTGAAGTAGTCGGATATTAGCCGAGATGCATTTATGCAAAAAAAAAATCTACTCCTCCACTTTCCACCTTTTTTTTTTCTTTTTTGAGAGAAGGAGAGAGTGCATGCTCTGATGCAAATCTCGAATGATTTTCACTTCTCCTTCTCCTTTATTTATAATTTATATGAACGCATGTTCAATTTTTTTTTGAAAGTGAGTTTTCTATACTTCACCCTGTATATGGTAATAGATAAAAAAATAAAAAAATCAAGTATTCCCTTTTGAAATCAAGAGCAAAGTATAACCAGAGTGAGAAGGAAGATAACTATGTCATATAGAAGTCAACTTAACATCCTTTTGGTTCTTAGCAGATAATTTGAAATTTAAAAATACATCTCTTTATTAAACATATTTCTAAAGAGGAATGTTGAGGTGGACATCCCCCCAAAATGACCAAGTAAACAGATTCTGAATAAAGATTGTAATTTTGCTTGTAATGTATTATATGATTTCCACCTTAAAACTAATTCTGTTCATCACATGGAATAATAATTATATATTAATGAAGCAGAAATCATAGCTTTGTATTTATGAATCATGTTCTATTCCTAGAGATGTTTGAGTTTAAAATTCCAAATTCATCATAAAAATGTGACAGTTATGAAGAATGACTGAGCAACCACTTCATCTGATCAATGCACAGATGCTGATGGGCAATCCAGGATTGTCAAAATATTGAAAAAAGAACTCTGAAAGCATCTCAGACAAGCAAAAATGACTGATCACCCAATTCAATTCCGGATAAAAATCACAATTCAGTCGAGGCCTGAGAAAAAGCATTATGTAGATTGGTGGACAGAGGATTAAAGCATTAATAGAATGAAGAAAGATGCCGCAAGAGAAATGAGGTGTTAGCGAAACAGGTTAGCAAGCATGCAGATGGAGATAGCCGGTAAAAAATATCATGGAGGGGAGGGGGGGGGGGGCGATCATTAGAGAAGATGAGAGCAAAAGAAGAATTTTTTATCTTTATGAGTATTGACACAAATAGAATGTTTTCAGAATGAGAGAAAAGTGAAAGAAACAAATGAAATTTAATTAGATTATTTGTAATCCACAACAATTAAAAATTAAGAAAGGAAACAAGGGGGCTTTTACAGAAATACACAACTTTTTTTAAGACTCAATAATTAGGGATAAGCAGAAGGGTTGAGGTGAGCGAAGGACAGAAAGAAGAAATAGAAAGAGAAGGGAGAAAGAGGGAAGGAGAGAGTGAGGAAATGGCAATAACAACGTTTTTGATGTATGAGCCAATAAGAAGATTAAACAATCATTTGCCGCAAAGTATCAAGATTATCGGTTGTCTGTGGGCCAACCTGATTATGGACACTTTAGGAGATGAGTGGCTCTCTCTCTCTCTCCATCTCTATCTTGCTCTTTCCCTTTCTCCCTCCCCTTTTCTCTCCATCTCCTCCCTCCCCCTCTCCCTCTATCTCCCTCTATCTCCCTCTCTCTCCCTTCCTCTACCTGTCTTTCTTTTCCTGCATCTCTTCTCGTCTCTCTCCCACACAACACAGGCCATTATTCTTACCCCAGTCAAGTGGAAATTAGGAAAATGAAATTGCTTCCACTATGGATGTTATCTCCGGCCATCTCGGACTAGTGGGTGTAATTTCACCAATCAATGAAAGTTGCCTGTCGGCCATGCCAAAAAGGCGCTATCAAGGTCTCCGCGATTCACTTCTTTCTTTATTCTGGCCTCAGGGATGCAAGGAATCACCCTCCTTCCCATCCTCTATTCCGTAAGAGATAGTGCAGTGCGGTTAAGGAGATGACGACTCCTAGGAAGATACTACTTGGCATCTATAGGTAGGAGAGCCTCTTAGTTTGAAAGCTGTCAATAATATTAACATTACAACTTGTAACATCACCTGTTGCTTAATGATACAAGAACCTAACAAGGACAATGCGTGTTGTCTTGACTAAATACCATTTCATGAGGGAAAATAATTGAACTAAAAATCACGGCCCCTAAAATCAAAAATAAAATTTGTCTCTAGTAATATTTCCCCCATAGGATCAAATTTTCATATCAAATAAAGGTCCATCAAAACATTGGTTATATGACTGTCTTACAAAGCTTTTTATCATCAAAGCATTACAATGTTTGGATCTCATGATGACGCAATTTACCAGGGTAGCCACTTACGTCTGTACCACAGAGGGCAGTGTTTAATTCAAGAAGGCTCATTCAGCATCCATTAAAAGAAATTGGGGCACTGATTGAGTGAAGACATGCTTTTATTCATGCACAGGACTCAAGATAAAAAAGGTAACACTTAATGGATCCAAAATATTGCGCAAATAGGGTTTGAAATGAGTGAAGCGAAGAAAAAGAGAGAAATCTACCCGCGATGGGGTCGGATGAAGAAAGAAAAGAACGAAGATGAAGCGGGGAAGCGAAACTCAAGACGGACTTTCGCCACAGGGCTATCCTAAAAAACTAGACTCATCAACATCTGCTAATCCATCCTCTCTCGGACGAGAAGCTCATTCAAAAACATTGCGATCTGTTTTTGCCGGAGAAGAAACATCTCCCGTACTTCACCTCCTACGAAGGGAGTTCAATTGCAAGCAAGATGATCTGATGACTATTTCAGATGTAGCTTGCTTGCTTCCTCTTCTCGACGACGAGATTGCAAGGCGATGCAGAGAGACAGAGTGAGCGATATAAATAAGGCTTCTGGGCAGAAATCTAGACACTACGCGTCAAAATATTGTCATCCTCTAATACCAACCCTGAAATTCACTAGGGACAGAACATTTGTTTTCTTCTTTTTTTCTATTATCTAGTATGAAATCACATAGAATATCTAAAATGACAAGTCGAATGTGATGAAATGTTTGCCTCATTCTTACAATCAATTCATCCTTTGTGCCAGCAAAGGAATGCAAAAACTATCTTGATGATTAATCATAACCTTTCAAGACAAAAATCGAAATAACATTTCCAGATGTTGTTACAAATACATCCTATTTAACTATAATTTATCCCCCAACATTAAAGTATCCCGACCCTGTCATAAATAAACACAACTAACAATCACAGATATAAAATTGGTAAACTTGAGTAAAGATGTAGTTTAGATAAAATACAGATAAATAATTGCTGTATTCTTTCATCATGAACTATATACAGTTACATATACAACGGATTAATCAGCGCAAAATAGGCACTCTGTAATATCTCCTGCTCTTGTACAGCCTATGCATCTGTCAGTGACCCAGATAAGTGACGGTTTTGACAAAAGGGGGCCAATCTGACATCACAGAGCCTAATTAATGAGTCTCTGTAAGCCCTTGACTGCTTAGACATGGGTCAATGCAGACTTCCTGGAAGCTACTGTCCGTTTCCTACAAGGTGTCCTTTCCACTGGACCAGACATAAGACTTTCCTCCCATCAGCTGGAGAAGCCCATCCAGCTAGTCTACAGCCCCTCTGAAAGAGAGCTTCTGACCCTTTCTTTAATACAAGCATAGCTTGAGAAAATATAGTCATTTCTCACAAGACATGGGAGTTCTTTCCACTACCATGACTGTTGTTATCCTACTACTTTCCTGCTACTAAAACACCTTGCACAACCTCTACCAAGGAGTGCTATCATACTGACTGCCTCCCACAAGGTGTTGCACCCCTAAATCAGATATTTTCTGGCTCCCACAGCATCTTGTGCATGTACAGCCCCGCTGTTGGGAAACTATGGACTACCTCTTTGGAAGGTGTTCTTCAATAAAGCACCCTTCCCTTTCCTCTTAGAACCAAAGCTGCATGGTGCCTGTTGATTGCATAATTAAGTCAAACTTTAGCATGAAGGCAAAGCGGTAGATGGGCAGGTTATCATCGGGACATCCTTCTAGGAAACATATCTTAAAACATTTACCATATGCCCATCTAAAGAGCCAAGGAGAACGTCATGTTCTATGGAATGATAACGTCAAGTTTTACTTTAAAAAGGAGACAGGGAACTGGTAGATCTGCCTCCTACCAATATTTTCTCAAGTCTGAACTTGTACAAACTACAAAGTCAACAAGAAGGTGATGAAAAGATTCTGTTTTGCATTGAAGCAATGCCACTGACACGTACATACCATATAATATTGTCACCAAGACAATGGACATGCAATCATGTGAAAAAGAAGAAAAGGAAAGCTGAATGGGAAAGGGAATCTCTCTGATCTCCTAAACTTGTGGGTCTGCGGAAAGAAACGGGATGCCACGCACCCCAGAAGTAAGAACGGAGGAAAAGGAATTCCTGAAAAGAAAATTTGTGGGATATCTGCCCTCTGCAGTTACTTCCTTGGGGGCAAATCGGACTAGCGAATTAAACATGTAGGAATCCAGAGCCTCTCCTCATGTGTTCCTTCCCCCTTTCTACACGTTCTTCTGGCCATGTATCCCAAAAGGACGTGGTGCACCTACTCATCTCTGTACCCTGAAGGCATGTAACCCTGCCTGACTTGCGTTGATTGGGGTCTGCGGTACGTGGGTCTGGTACCGGTCTTCTTTCCCAGAGAACTGGTGTATGTCTCTCCCCTCTTCCTCGTTTCTTAGTACCTCTCTCTCTCTCTCTCTCTCTCTCTCTCTCTCTCTCTCTCTTTCTCTCTCTCTCTTTCTCTCTCTCTCTCTTTCTCTCTCTCTATTTCTCTCTCCCTCTATCTCTCTCTCCCTCTCTCTCCCTCTCTCCCCCTCCATCTCTCTCTCTCTCTCTGCCTCCATTTCTCTCACTTTCTCTCACACTTACCAAATCACTACAATTCACCCTGAATTTAATTCTTTTCCGATTATTGTATCAGATACTTGGATATGGAGCTCGGAATATGTTTAGTGGATGAAAAAGATTGATTACTACCCTGATTAAGATGAATTTGTGACATAGATATCTCATCATTACTAGGATACAATCGCTTGTTTGGAGAAAGGGTGTTGAATTTTACACTCATATGAGGCCAATCTGTTATGCCTATTGCCACATTTATCCCATTCCTGGAAACAGTACAATTTTAGAGGAAGATCAACTACAAAAAACTTTTGTTACAGAATAAAATGAAAGAATTTCATTATACTGCAATGAACTATGGATATTGTATTTGTATTATCTATGACTCTATTAAAATACATAGCAATACTACAACTAGAGATTATTGATTCTTTTGGGGGGAGCGAGAAGGACGCTAAATATCTATTGAACTATTTGAGTTAACGCCATTCTGGCCTTAAAAGACCAATTTCAAAAAAAGTAGAAAAGTATTCTATTTAAACATTGCAAAAGAAAGTATATGGGCTCATATACTGGGATCTGTTAGATATATTAAATAACTATTTCCTTTTAAATCAAATTACCACTTGATTTACCAATAATGCCATTTTATGCCTACTGGTTATATAGCTATCCTACTTGGAACACAATGCCTTAAATTGTTAATTTCAACAGCTGTTTCACAAACTAGATAATACAGAGTTAGTATTTTCGGCATTTACCGATAACTTTGTCTGAAAGAACTACACAAATACCCTTTTTATCTATTTTCTTTAAAGGCCAAAATTCTCATTTATTTGTTCATTTCAATTCACTAATCTGATATTAATTGGATTTTTAAGTTGCACTGTATATCTATTGCCAAAAATCTGTAAACTTATTAATACAATTCCCATATTTCCAGTCTAAGGCCTATTAAAAACAAATGTCAGGGGGCAATTCATACTATGTTAAGTGGCATGTGTACCAAAACTGATTTCATTTATAATTTGAGAGCAACAATTGTTTTTCTATGCATTCACATGTATGCTTATATTACCAGGAATGTGCAAGGTAGCCATTGATAAGGAATTGAGATTAGCAGTCTAGTGTGAAGGACACAAGATTTAGAGGAACATATGGAATATGACAGACTACATCCAAGTGTTAACCTGTTTTCCACAAACACCACCTTACACCCCCTGTTTAGACTAGTAGAATTCATTGTATAGCTATACGAGAATCATAGAGCTATACAGTATAGTAGTTACCTTTTTCTTCTAATATGAATGTTGTGTAAAGAAATCTTAAAATGAAACATTGAATAAAGAAACGCGTGTTTCAGCGTCGTTTTGAAAGAAAACACGTTTTAAAGGAATCAGTGTCCCGTTCTGGTCTGAACATTGTACCAGTATCATATGAAAATTGTAAAATGGGTGGGATTTATCAAGAGTGCTCACTGCATGATGATTGGCCATGCAGCTGTCATGTCAATTGACTTCTTCAACAACAAAAATAACATTTTTATATCACATTTGATTTTGGATTTTATTTACTAACAGCAAAATGTTATACAATGCGTTTACATATACAAGAAGAGAAACTATTGGTTGGTAAAAGGGGCCAGATAATAGCACATGTGCTAGTCAAGCCTCGCCCCTTTTATGATGTTATCATCCAGTCTGTACCCCCTTTCGCTTTACAACGCTTCTTTATACTATGTTTCATTATACGTTTCTTTACACGTTTTATATAATTTTGTCTAGTCTGAACAGTCTTTGAGACACCGTTCATACAAGTGGAAGGGGGAAGAGAGTTGTAATGTGGTAGTGTTAGTTGAAGGTTACGAATGAGAAAGGGAATCTGTAAAAACCACATGCCTGCCATAAACAATGCTTACCGAGCAATTGACTTTACACCTGTTAACGGACTCAATCTCTTCACCATATCTACAGCCTTTGTACCTCTAAACGTGGGTGAAATCCATGGTAAAACCTTTTCAAAGATGCGAGAGTGATACCAGGGAATCCATGAATTGGGATTGGTCTTTCTTACGGGTAGCACATGTGCAACCATGTGCCATTCCTCAACGAGAGAGACTGTTTGTATTGCAAATTATTGATACTAGATCCATGACTCTCTTTTTCAGATAACTGCAATACTATCTTGACATTCTACATGAATATCGCTTTATCTTATCTCTCTGCAGAATGTCCGGGTTGGCAGGTTTAAAAGAAAAATGTGTCTACCAATCGAATCAAGGAATAAAGTATTGTATAGTCTAGAGATCAAAATGGCATACAAACTACAAACATTTGTACAGTGTCCTCAAACCAGCTACACTGTAGGTCTATGATACACTTCTTTATACAAGATACTCACTCTAGATCTTTAGTAGATAAACACATCCTATCTACGCCTAAAATAAAATCATTTAAAAAAAAAAATGAAATTACTACATTGTGTTCGTCTCTGCAGTGAAATGTAAATATTCACCAACTTCAAAAATTTGACTGAATCAAACATTTGACCCCCCCCCCCCCACTTTCAAAGTTTCACTCAAAGTTATAAGTTTGTAAATACAATAGCTGCCTGCTCGACTTGTACTTTGAACAATCTTCACTTTTCTCGGTCCCTTGTGAACAACCCTTGTAGTTGTTTAAAACGTTGAGGTTCCACAAACTTACAATTTAAACCACAGTGGTTTTGTGTGAACATGGCTAATGTACAGCTCATTAGCCATGAAACATAAGTGATTTGACAAGTTGTTATACCGCAGTTTTCCCCCTTCTCCACACCTGACAGTGCCATCAACAGTAATTACACTCCCACTGCAAAGTAATGCACGAGTTGATAGTGAAGGAAGGGAAGGGGGTAACGTAGACATGGGATACGAGGGAAAGTCCCTATTTAACATTTATAATGGAGTGAGGTACAAGGGATAGAGGAATAAAGGTTATTTACTGACACGTTTATGAATGAATAAGGTAAAAACTTAATAATTTTGAATATTTATTAATATTTAAGCTTCTCACAAATGCCCATTTCCTACCGGGTACTATGCAATATCAATCATACTCAAGCCTATTGTCTATTTGCTTTATGCACATTACCCACATTTTTGAAAAATGAAATGTAAGAGTAGACAATGAAATGTGAGCCATGTTCTAACACTTCAGAGGTGCAATAAGTAATTGTTTCTGATCCAGATTACAATAAAGAAATCCCCCTGGAAGTCAGATAAACACTCCTCAATCCTACACCAGGCACCCATGGGTATAGGCAAGAGGAGAGGAGGGGTGGAAGGAGGGGGGTAAAACAAAGACAATTCCTTGACTTCAACTTAAAAAGGACCTCCTCCTCATACAGGTGAGTCACTATACAGACAAAAGGGACGTAGCAACTCAGGAAGGACATAAGTTTATCTTGTCTGCCGGGGTCCCTTGGGCTCGGTAAATCATCGGGAATGGCTCTGGTTTGGCATGTATCTGGCTGGCGGTAGATCACCTGGTTAGCCAGAAAGGTTTGGGTGAACCCAAACCCGCTGGCCCTATTACCAAGTCCACGTACATCTGGATGTGATATGTGGAAGGGTAGGGGTGGGGAGGGAGAAGCATATAAAAATGCAACTACCCCCCCCCCCTATCAGAAAAAAGTTGGACACTTTAATAAGGAAGATTATGAGAGCTTAAGTATCCCCCTTTTAACCCACACTAATCGGCCATGTTACTATTAACAAGTCCAAATTAATGTGGATATATGGAAGAGGGTTGGGAGGGTTGGAAGAGACAAAATATGGCGCCCCTAAAAGAAAAATCATAATTTTTCAACTTAAAAAGGGTATCATTTTGTTTCTGATGTGAAAGACAATGAGAGTTAGACTATTCCCCCTCCCCCACCCTTTGTGAACTTACACAATCTGTCTACGAGATACTATAGGCCTACTATTACATAGCAAAAAGGTCCAAATATATCTGCATAGACTATTGGAGAAAGGGCCTGGTGGGGGCTCGGGAAAAAAAGGAGGACATCAAAAGACTATATATACATGTATAATGAACCCTTACCCTAATCAGATAACTTTTTGTTAGCCATCATTCTTTTCTATACTGTGTCTGTGGGCAATAATGATAGTTGGATTTAATTTTGTGGGTAGGGGCTCAGGAGAGGGGCGACTGATTTGTGGTAACTAAAGGTGATCACTGGCAAATCACTAGCAGACTTTAGGGGACTTACCAAGTACTTAAGTGTCGGCCAGGGAGTTTTTAGCTGGGCCTGTTATTGTTGAGTGCTAGCTTGTCTGGTGGCTTACGACCATTGGGGAGAGGCTATTATCTCCCAATTCCTGCTCCGTTTTGTAAAACACACTTTCCAGATTTGATTTGTCTGACGATTTAGCGGCCAATTCCCCTAGACTTTCAGAGGGATTAGCCTGCGCTATCTGCCTGACAAACTGGTGTTGACATCGCCGAGGGTTGGCGTACAGCTGGCAATTTAAAGCCAAGGCATAACAGTGGTCAGGCCACATGCATCTGTTTGTAAATGTTTCAGACATCCAGGGCATATCACCATCACATATACTGTATATAAATACTAGTCACAAGAAAAACATTCCTTTACAATTTGCATACTAGCCCACATAGAATATTTCAATAACTATAGAAAACAAACAACATTATGCCATCCCTACAATTTCATCATTCTTCCCCACACTAAATTGTTTTGCTCAAGAGTATTACAGGATTAAACAATTATTTATAAGATGGTTAAAGCATCTCTAAAACCAATCTACATATCACAAAAGAGGTTTCCATTGTTCATTGTCTTAGCTGTTCAAAGTCAAATTCATATTTACATGATTTGGGGGAAAGCAAAGCAAAGACCTAGCAGCAACAGCTATAAAAAAAACTGCCAGATGGGATAAGAATGAATGCGTGCATCAAGAGAGGAATCCCCTTGAATGCATTAAGGATAAGTAAACACCGCCATTCTATACAAATGCATCTTGGCTAAACATGGTGAGCGGAAAAATTACCAGAAGTCTTACGGTCTAGCGCAAGAGAACAAGAGGACAAATTCGACAGAGATCACGACTAATGGATTTTAAAAGCTCACGCATTCGGGGGAACAATTCTTTAGCGGCCGTAAGGACAGTTGAGGGCAGCCTGTGAATGCCATTTCTAGTTATTGTGGAGTTATTGTGGATGTAGGTCATTGCTAAGAGTTGTTCAGGGATCAATTAGTCTGAAACGAACAATGTCACAATGTCACTTGGTAAGTGAATGTTAGTTTAATGTACACATTGTCAAATCAAACATGTTTTTTTTTATTTGATCAGGAAAATCAACAAGGTCTTTCAAGGAGAATAACTGGCCTATTTACATAATGAAAACCACTGATATATATATTTTTAAGAGGCTTACAACAAGAGCTGTTTCCTTTTGACAATGACAAAATAAATAAATTGTGAATAGTTATCAATTATAAAAGTTACTCAAATTCTAAAGTGAGTAATCAAAGCTTAAGACTCTTGTAATCTATATGAAGGTTATCTTAATTCCGAAGTTGTAATTATGGAATTCAAATTAATTTTCCCATAAACTTCTAAAAAACTGCAAAATCTTAAAGATCTTAATTTTTCATAATTTACTCCATTCACAATTCTGTTTCTTAAACAATTTAAATCAGATGTTGCTTAGGTTTTGATTATATTCAATCTAAAACTGTACTTCATGATTTCATTAGTCAAATGCTGATTGATCTCAAGAATATTTTCTTCAAGTTGACAAATGTAGAGAGGGGATCAACCAGCATACATGTGTGCCTTTAAACAGTATCTGCTTGCTTGCAGACTTGCAGTAGCTATATGACCTCAAGATTCATTGACCCTGGTCGGTAGGAGAAAAAGCCAGAATGAAGAAAAAAACAAAATGGTTCTGCCATCTGTACAAACCACTGGATCTATGGATCAAGCTTCCTAAATACACCGCTTTCTTGTGACGTTTCAATTCTTGTTTGGAAGACGATTTGCAGTTTTCTTAGCAAATCCAGATGCATGTGCAACATAAGTTATAATATCGTCCTTGTTTTCACGAAGTGACGGTAGCGAGGAAAATCGTAACGCAAAGTGAATGCATTTTTTTTTCACTACCGTCACTTCGTGAAAACAGGGACGATATGTTGATGCAAGTTGCAACCATGTAAAGTGGTTTGCATATAAATGGCATGAGTCTGAAATGTCTGTGAAAAATTACATTAATTTGTTTAAATCATGACCTATAATCAAATAAAAAATGGTTGGTTCCTGCATGGACTGGAGAGAAGTAAGAGAATTTAACAGCCATTGGGTCAATTACGAATATTGAATAATTTGCTATAAAAAAAGAGACTTTCCCTTCAAAAGTAAACACCACAATCTGATTGAGTCGTGTTGAAATTGTCTGATCTAATAACATTACTGTCTTTTAGGGATTTCATTATACATCCAAGTCTACTTTATGGCAATGTCTTTGAGACATGACCTTTGACCTGTAATCAGGTTCTTGGCTTCAGGCCTGTAACCCTAACCTGTCTGATCCGGGTGACCACTAAACATGTTGGTCAGGCATTACCACACCATTAGGAACATTTTCTACTCTTTCCCGAAGATGTTGCGACATCCCGACTCCTCGGTGGATATATGCAACGAGTCCTTACTCATCACCGCTGCACATGCGCTACTTGATAGAAGGAGAGAGCACAACGGCTCAACGGATTTCGTTACTGAAAGAAACTGGGCCAATCCTGAGCTACGATGATGCGCCCCAAATTTTCTCATTTCACCGGGGTTCATGACCCCCCGAAGTGATGGCAAGAAAACTGGAGGCAGTCTTTTAAATATTTCCCCCTTCTCTTCTCGTTCCTCCCTCTCTTTTTATCTCTTTCTCTCTCTGCCCATTCCGATTGCGGAAATGATGAAAAGAATACCAAGTAGAGACAATCTGGAAAAGTGGTTACAGGGTATTTATCTGGTGAGCTTTGGCAAAGAAAACTATGGATCCATGTGGGATTCTTTTTTTTAACCTACCTATTCCTAAGGATCATACCAGTTACCATTAAAGCCAAAGTTTAGAGTTCAGCACAACTGCAGAGTCCATCAGAGTTCACAAATTTGTACATCTAATCGTATTTTCAGTGAATTTTAAAGAGAGAATTATTAGACGACCACTGGGATCTTGTAATTATATTATCTATAATGCCATGCGGGATGAGATGAAGTGTGTATCTGCTTGAGAAGGAGGAATGCTAAGTATCAAACATCCATTCAAGAGTTGAGTAAATGCAATTTATTATGAACAGCATGTTCAAAGCAAGATGTCAAATAGGATTTTTGAAGTGTAACTCAAGCTCAATTGGATTGTTGTAAATACAGTTAATGAATGCACCCCAGCTGGGACTGCCACCATTGGCTAATTTTTTTTTTTTAAATGTATTAATTATTGATGCATCAATTATTTGCAGCTTTCAAAGGAATGGACGTTTTATGCTGAATATATCATCACTAGACAAATAGGCCTATATATCCCGTCCTGTTTGAGCAATTCTCCAAGAATGAGGGCCTTTATGTACAAATGGGCCTTTTTCTTGAGAGTGGAGTTCAGATACGAAGCTTGGAAAGAATTGCAAGAATTTCCTTCAAGTTTAAAGACTTTAATAGACATGCACAAATCTATTAATCATCTTGACAATAGGAATGATCTCATTGATAAACTTGAGCGCAATTTTGCCTGTCAGCCAGTCGCTCTCCAAACTGTCATCGGCCCATCCCAGGTCTAGTCACCTCAGCTAGAAACAGCATTTTTAATGGGATCTTTCAGCGTATTGACCAAAATAGTGTTATTCCAGCGGCCAGGGAGAAAGACGATACCGGATGAAAGCATCCCCCCTATCTCTCATCATCGATTCTGATTACCTGCTTGCATTATTTCCACCGACTGACTTATTCAGAGGGGGGAGGGAGGGAGGGAGGGGGGCAAGGTTTTATAATGGGAGATGATAATAGAAAGGGAAATGGGAGGAGGAGAGGGGTAACATGAGAAGGAAGAGGGGCATTTTTGTTCCTTCTTTTGATGGAAGTGTCATATCCTTCCTCTATGCTTTATGAGTAATTGCCTATCTTGTCTTGTCCAATGTAACAAGCCAAGCCAAGGGCAGATTTTGACATTGAGTCCAACACATTCCTCAGGTAGAATCATATAAAGCTGCTTTCAATTATCCTGCATACAGAAAAGTTTAGATGTAATTAAAATTAAACTCTATTTATTTATAAAAGAGCAATTAAAAGGGGATGAGTTATGTCCTATGAATTATAAAAAAATAACAAAATAATACTGAATGAAATTAATTGTTGAAAAGAAACAGAGCACACACATTCAATCTCTTATACGAAAAGAAAAAAGAACATCCATATCTGACATTTATAAATGGAAGCAAAATGTTGTCTAGTGAAGGATACTGTTTAATTTTCACTACACAGCTCCTGATGAGATTGGAAAGTGGTCTACAGTTAATCTAGAAGTCTGGTACAGCCTATCAAGACTGGTATCATTATAAAAAATGGAAAGATATTCAAAATGTGCATTTTTGTTAGTAAGATTTTTTAAAAAGGCTTATCATCTTATGAAAATAGAGAGTTTGGGGACACAGAAAGAAGGAGAAATATTGATATTTTACAGGATGGTATTGACTATAATGAAAATGACATTTAAGGAAAACTTTTTTTTTAGACATATAGAATTGGAGTGTAGGAATGTAAAGACTGATCCTAATTATAGCAGAGGACTCATTATTTTGATCATTCCCTTTAAAGTGTTGAGCAGCACTGCTAGTCTTTCATCAAGGTGCACTCACAGTCAGGTGAATCACCACGCCTGGTAAAGGTTACACGGCCTGGTCAGATGAAGAAACAATGCATCATGATGCTACTCATGGCTAAAGGCCCTAGGGAATAACAAGTCCATGCTAACTATAGACGCAATGGATTCACCATGATTCCACAAAAAATTTAGAGTTTCTTTTGTCATCTGACAATTATGTTATCTCTTCTTACAGTCTCGATTTCCTCTCTATTTTTAAATCTCAAATTCGGCTAAGGATTTGAAAAGAAGGACTTTCGATATTACAGTGTATCATCAAAACTATTCTTGCACCTGAAATCACTGTGGTTAAAATTTTACATGTATAGTTCATTTGAATTCATATTTGATACTTGATATTTGTGGGCCTATTGTTTCATGACTTCTCTCTCGAAGTCAATCATGATACCCTTATATCACTTTGGGGCTAGGACATGCAGTTATATACTTTAACACAGTAATGCCCTTTTGGCATGAACCAAGTGGTAAGACAATAGGCAGATATATTAAGAGATAACATGACACAAAAGTAATTGAAGAGGATAGAGAGCCAAGGAGACAGACACACACAGAGTGTGTGTGAGAGTGAGAGAGGGGGAGGGGGGAGGGGGAGATAGCAAGACAAGGTGAGAGATAGGGCAGGGAGAGGGGTGGATAGGAAAGAAGGGTAATCAATGAATTCCTTTCCCCCTCCCCGTCCCCCTCCCCGTCCCCCTCCCCTCCAATCAGGTGGGTACCTGTGGAAAGACAGAATCCTTGGAGGGCTATGAATCAAGGTGATTAAGGATTAACTGCAAAGCTACAATGGACCACTTCCCCCTTCCCCTGCCCTGCCTGGATAGACATGCCAATATACACCAGAAATAGACGGGCGCAGGATGACACCGGCCCACAACAATGACTAAACTGAACTGATATGAGGTCATTATTGTACAGAACAAACCCTAACTGCCACCTCTAGCTGTCTCTGTCTAAATTGCATTGACCACTGTGTTCCGAATGTTGAATTATTGACATCTCTATCTACTTTCATCTTCAGAAATTTGCACTATCATACCGACTGTTGAAAGCCTGTGTTGAAGTATACGAGACAACATCCCTCCAGTTCTCAGTAGACATTATTACATATAGAGCCGTTGAAATGGTTTTGACACAAACAGTGGGACCAATAATTGGTATGCCTTTAAAGCTCTTCTAAATTAATACAAATAGATTAATTTGAAATAATCTGGATGCACTTGCTTAAAGAGAAGGTTGAGTTCTAGGAAGAGGTGAAAAATAATTTGTGAGCATTACTCATTCTTATTATGCAAGTGTGGAAGAACATCAGATAAGACATGTTCCCTGAAAAGCACGGCTCTTCAAATGCCTTCATATTCTAAATATGCATGTAACATCGTAAAAATCGGGGGGCCGGCTTTTTACGCCACGTGTTCGTGTAGTCCCACATACATCTTTCTGTGCAAGTGTTTGTAACTTTACCAAGACTTGGCCAAATTTCTTATCATTTTGATGATTCCAGAACCTTGCAATACACACAAATTCTTATATGCTAGATGATCAACCTTTTCTGGTCGGTTCCACATCGTTTCTTTCACAATGCAATCGCATGACCAGAACTCAACTTCATCTTTAAGGTCATAACTTTAGCTTGAACTACATAAAGTAAGCCAAATAATTATCCTCATTTTTGGCACAAATGGTCATTGAATAAGGGTCTAAGAGAAAAGGGGAAAGTTAAGTAGCATTGAGGATGGCACAGAAGACACAATTAACCCACAAGTGGATATAAATTGCCAGGAGTTGAGCTGAATATCATCATCATTACTTCTACCACGGACAATATACGAAAGACTAATGACAAGCTCCCTCGCTCTTCTTCGGTTCTCCTCCGCAAACTTTATTTGGTTTTGCACCAGAGCATGGTGATGGAAATAAACAATATCAGGGGATCTGATGATGTATGACCAAGTCTCAACTAAAAAATGACTTGATATAAGTACATCTACCTACTTGAGTTCCAGTCATCGGTGCACTAATTTTACAATACCTCTTGCAATTTACTCCATATCCACCATAAAAATGTTAATTAAAGGTGAAAACAAATGCAATTTTAACAACATCTTTCATTAGGCCACTCTTCACACTCATTTTCAAATTTAAGAAACCTCATTCACACACCGCCAAACCGACCCCAAACCGGTTCCAAATCGACTGATTGTTGGTCATTTGGAAATAAGAAGAAAAAAATTGCCCGTTGTTGGTCTCGTTGGCGTGATAAACATGATCCTGCTTAATTCTAGCTTTCCAAACAATACTATCACGCTTATTTCTGGACCAACATTACTCTGAAAATCATCCAACACCAATCAACAAAATCCGACTTCTCTTTTCTCGCACATCACTCGGGTAAGAGGGGTTTATTGCGACATACCTGTCGATGATTACCGGATCAGATGGAGTCTCGTTTCTATTGCCACAGCTTTTCTTGTCACAGCAGCGGCTGAAAGAAAGAAAGAAAAGGTAGAAAAGGGTGATCACTTATCGTAAAATTGACTACCATGCACCAATCAATGTAGATACAGCAAACATGGTTACTTGAATGTGCAAACTATTACTATTAGCATGATGTTGCATAAACTTGAACATTAAATTATTTTTATGGTAAATTTAGATCATTTGCAAATGTATAATTTAAGTTTGTTTGCTACTAATAATCTAGCTATCACATCTTAAAAGATTCCCCCTCCCCCCCCCCCAAAAAAAAAAAAATGTTTTAAAATAAATAAATAAATAAACATATTTGAAATATCATTTAACAGAGACAAAAAATATACAATACCCCTGTATAACAAAGCTCTCTCATATTTCAAATCCTATTTATCATTTTAGATAATGATTTCATTTTCTCTGACAGACACCTTAACTATATAAATTTATGATATTCTGCATAATACTCCGTATTCCTAGGGGAACAGAATCATAAGCAAAAATCATTATTCACATTTCATATTTTTTAAACTTGTTCATAAGTGAGAAAAAGCCCCAAGAAAAATACTGCAATGTAGCCTTGACATACATGACCTCAACATCATGACCTTTGCTTTCTCCTCTCATTTTCAAGTCATAAAAGAAGAACTGGCACCCCTTATAAATAACAACAAACTTGAATACAAGCAGATGGTTTATTATGCACAGATTCTCCATACCCGCATCATGAGAAGGTGGGTGAGAAAAGTATGGAGACGGAGGGAAAGGGAGATAGCTATTGGTTTAGGTCTGACGACTCGATTAGAATCATTAATCGAAGGAAACCCACACTTAGCTAGAACCTTCAGAGGTGTCAAGTCATTCCCAGGAGCTTAAATCTCATCCCCAGTTACTCAATGATTCTTCTCGCTTTATGTCATTATTTCAAGTTATTAGATCATTTTTTTCTCTCTCCATCGATGAGGCATAACAACACAGTTTGGGTTCATGATTTACACTTTATTTGTGAATCCCACAGTATGGTGTCCGATGTGTGACTGGTGAATGAAAACAACTGCAGGTGGCTATGTATCATAACAGGTTGAAGGAACAGAGAGAGAGAGAGAGGAGGGATGACATAAAACAGAGAGCTGGATAGATAGAATAGTGACAGAGAAAGAGAGAGAGAGAGAAAGAGAGAGATGAAGAGAAAGAGAGAGAGAGAGGGGTGATATAGGAGCAGAGAGATAGATAGGTAGCATAGAGAGAGAGAGAGATATATATATATATATATATATATATATATATATATATATATATATAGACAGAGAGAGACAAAGTGAATATGAGAAGAGAGAGATTAAATATGTAATTTACAGTGTGTGCAAAAAGAGAGCTGAAGGGTGGAAAGAAATAAGCCAGGACTTCTATGTACAGTATACAGTTCATTAAAATGGGGAGTTCCTTTCAACCACCTGCAAGAATAGATTCTCTTAATGGATTTCTTTACAATTTTGAGAAATTGTCACTGGCAATAATATACTTCTAGAAGATAAATAATGTTATTCAATCATACCAATAAGAATAAAAAATGATAGATTAATATCTACAAAATAAATATTTATTTGTATTCATGGAGCTCAGACTAAAAGAATATCAACAAATAATGAAAACAATTGTTTGTTATTTAAGACCACACACTATATGTTTATTTCTTATGAGTATGTAAGTATATCTCCTGCTTAATCAACACAAGAAACAACTTGTAAGCCTGTATGCTAGTGGCTTATGGCTTCGGGGAAAGAAAAATATGAAATCTGGATCCATAAAGGAACAAATATATATACCGGTATATATAAATGATGATAACATGAGAGACAGGTGGAAGACATCATGGATTGCAACCCTCTGTAGTCGGGTGCCCCAGGAAAATATTGCTTTCATATTACGGCCCAACACAAAGAGATATGTTGTCATTAGATACAGCTATGCCGCTCAATTCACTCTCCTTTTTTCTATTTCTCTCTGGCGTTCAAGTAACTCGAACTCTGCTTGGTCAGGTTTGAGGGCAAATCTGGGGTGAAGACGTTTTTTTTCTTCATATATTTGTAGGGGGATGAGAGGAAAATTCTGCTGTTATCCTTTCATCTAATTTTCACTCTGGCTCTTCTTTGACAGGGAGAGTAAAAGGAGGCTTTCGTTTGAAATTAGAAGAAGCGTCATTGCTACTAGCTATTATTTATAAAATTAACTGGAACTCAACACCGTCTCCAATCACGATGAGCGTACGGCCAACAAGCCAATCACTGAGCTTGGATACATGTCTGTAACTTTGATTGAAAGTGAGTTTTTAGGAGAGGGGAGGTAGAGAAAGCTCCGGGCCTGGCTGTTGGCAAATTACTGAATGTTTCTGAAATTACAACGTTCCCAGAATAACTTTTTCTTTTTGAACGATAACATTTCTCTGCCTGAACATACAACTTGGGGATAATCGTGTTTATTTTTTATTTGATGGGGTGTTTATTGGAATGTCAAAATACAGACAGCCTTCTAAAGGGATATGTTTCATACCAGAGAGTCAAAAAATAAGATGTCAACAATAATAGTGTACAGTGACAGGAGAAAAATGAAAGGTTTGACGGTTTTACTTTTCATACTAAACTGCTCTCAAAGAAGTTTCACAATTAGCTCTAAAATTCACATTAATGTAATTTCTTTATTAATGAGTTATGTATATATCTATGCAAATCAAAGTTTTGTTTTATGTTTAAGTCAAGTTCAAAAAGAGATATTGAAAGTATGTCCCTAAGATCAACTTTGTCTCAGTGAAGCTATGTATGCATTTCACAAGAAAAGGAAACTTTTTCAATAGGAATAAAATGTTCCTTGAATGCTTGTCAATTTGTCATAATGTAAAAGATATCAAATGAAATTTTTTGAGAAAAATCATTTATGGTTACTGCAATTACATCAATGCACTCTTGATGTCTCCGTTACATTACAATCATCAAGGATGCCACCCAAAATGGACGAGAAGAGAAACAGGATGATCACAGACAGAGCACTTGAAACAAGCACACACATGGCCCATCTTTAGCGTTTGTTCCATTAGTGCGCATGAAGCAACAGTTAGGGGAAACGGGACTCAAGTGCCCACTCCACCTACATCAAACAGTTTGGAGAGTTGGCGTAAAGGAGCGACTGAATGGCCTGTTGCTCTACCTCCTACTCAATCCACTTAGTTTTTCTATCGCTCTTCCTCCTCCCCCTCTCACTTTTTTTTTCTTGAGAAGTTGAGACATTTGTTTCAGCAAAAAACTGTGATTCCCCTCTCTCTATATTGTACCCCTACCCATCCTAATCATTTAAAGATACAATTGAAGAATATAAGTTTCTTCCTTCCTCCTTAAGTGTATCATAAAGTTGCTCCACCTCCTACTCAATCCACTTGGTTTTTCTATCGCTCTTCCTCCCCCCCCCCCCCCCCCCCTTCTCACTTTTGTGTCTCGAAAAGTAGAGACATTTGTTTCAGACAGGAATAAGGTTGATGTTGTTTTACTGTCACTTTCAAATAAATCCCTGTTATTTTAAGTACATGCTTTTGTGATTCTCCAGCTAACTCTTATTCCTAAACAGTACAAATATCACTCCCTCAATACATCAAACATAACACCTTAAGAATCTCTTCTCATTTCCCCTTTTCTTTTCTTTTCTTTTTACTTTTCTCCTCACCCTAACTCGATGCTTCCAACCTTTCTTTCAGAAAGTTTGATTCCTACATGTATTTATTTAAAAAAATAACACTCCTGTACTGTGAGCTATTTACTACAAACCACTTTGATCTTTAAAAACCCCATCTCTCCCACACCCCCCCACCCCCCCTTACACCACACCTGCCCTCCCCATGGCCAATTCTTCACCCACGTTTACTGATTGATCACAGAGGACCCGCGCTTCTCCTGGGGGTCAAGCTAGTCTTCTTTGGGGTCAAGTGTTTTCGGCAAAGTGGTGTGCCTCTCCCGAACATGATGAATTATTTGCTGTTGACCTGATACAAACATGTTCGCTCGACTCATCCAAGTTCGAAGACCTCTGTTTCTACCTTCTGAACCCCCCCCCCCCCCCCCCCCCCCCATCTCCCCACTCTCTCCTTCCATTCTTCCTAATCCACAAATGTTCTTGATTTATTAACCAGATTTTATAGGAAAAAGCATGTTAGATGAAAATGAAACTGTCTCAAAATTCCAAGTCACAGATTTGGTTTCTACTTCCTGCACTGTTCCTCGGAATTCAAAATATCTTATCTTCTCCCTCTCTTCTTCAAATGAAAAAATGTCTCCGGCCAAGGAGTTGCAAGACCAAACTTTTCCTCCTTCGCCGCCATCATCTTAATTGTTGCTGGCTTGCATCATGATTTTCCTGCGATGTGGTTCATATTACCCCATCACATGCTTACTATCTCAAGTTAGATATTGATACTATGCATTTAATCGAAGGAGCTAGCCTGTTTAACCTCTAAAAAGATAGGCTAATCAAAAAAATATGTGGGGCTACCATATCGGATCACACACGACATGTCATTTCTGGCCAAAACTGCTCTGTTATGGCATGGCCATGTGTTTGAGAGCCTTCTGTTCAATAACTCAGGCTTTCAAGAACTAAGGATTTTGTTTTCAGCTCTCAAACAATGGCATACACAAATCAATATTAAAGTCAGAGTTAAATTTCTCAAGCTATAATCATAGAAGAAAGATAATTTCTAACTATCCTCTGTTTGTTGTCTCTTACACTGCTTTCTAATTTCTAACTTTTCCCATTTAAGACAAAACCAGACAATTGAATTCCTTTACAAGATAATTAAATGTAGTGCAAGGTCTTTAATACTAAGATTGGTCTTGACCTTCAACCTTTAACCTGCCTCAAAAGAGTTTCAATGATGGTCCCTGTTGTTCATCTGGTTTTGAAAGAATTCATAAAATATATCTTGTATTTTACTGTATGAAATGCTTTGTATATATATATTGTTCTTTGTTTGTTTTGTTTTTAATTTGGAGAATCAATAAAGATTGAAGTGAACAGGTGGAGACTACTTTCATCTTTTGACATCAATATGCATCTCCAATGGATTTCATCAGGAGTTTATCCTAGTTTAGTATTGAATGGTGCTCACCTGCACATGATTTCGTGAGTGAGTAGCACACGACACATCTCTGGATTCTTGTCCTGTCCTTCATATATGATGGCCTGTAAAAAGAGAAAAAAAGAAAATAGACAAACTTTGTTTAAAAAGGGGTTTCAATAAGCATTTTTAATGAACATTTGAATTGTTTAATAGAATACTTCTCATCTGATGGTATATTCTTTATTGAATATTTCAAAGCAGTCACATTTACTTGTCGTTGATGTTGTTAATATTATTTAATTAATCCCATGAAAATACATCAAACCATTTAAAAAAAAAGTCTCTAGTGGATGCCTTTACTTAGCAATGTGTTGTATACACAAGAACACATTGTTACAGTAGCAGACCTACATATAATCTCTGATAGATATAAGAATAAGATACATGTACGTCTCACTGAGACAAGATAATAGAGGTTGAATAACAGGTCAGTGCATACAGTGGCCTTTGGTAACTGTCAATGCCCTACATGAGAATCATGAGAATGTATACTGTATTATAATTCTTTACTGGTCAGTACGCAATACCATTATATCCATGGTAATACCAACATTATAATGTGGTGCTTCAAAGTTGCATTTGATGCTAGGTTAATGGATGGTGGGTCATAGTCGGAATGCCTATGAGAGCGGGGAAGATGGGTCAAAATGTAAATACACATCATCGGCTCATTTGCCAAATTTGATTTCATGCCTGAAGAGCGCTGATTAGAAAGGGGCAGGTCTGGCTTGGCATGCTTGCTTGCTGCTTGTGTGGTGTGTTGCTGATGATCATACCATGTTACAAGCCAGGCATGTAACCATCCGTGACATCGACTCATCTTCCCCTTGTCTCACCAACACCACCTCTGCCTCCTCCTCATTCTAAACCCTGTCTCCATGGGCAACAACAGTGCTTGATGTTCAAGTACATGTATAAGTAGTAGTAGTAGTAGTAGTAGTAGTAGTAGTAGTAGTAGTAGTAGTAGTAGTAGAAATACTAGTAGTAGCAGTATTAGTAGCTGTAGCCGTAGTCGTAGTAGTAGTAGAAGTAGTAGAAGTAGTAGCAGTAGTAGTAGTAGTAGTAGTAGTAGCAGCAGTAGAAGTAGTACACACTAGGCCTATCATGCAACATGCATTCTCAAATGCCAAAGGCCAAGAAACTGAAGATTTATCATATATTAAGCAATTTCTAAAACCAACATACATGTACGTCGTCTACTGAGAGCCAAAAAGGCATTAACTCATGTTGGTAACGCCCCTCTAACTCTCAATACAAGATAATTTTTTTTTTTACTTCATTCTCATCGATGCATCATCCATAAAGATAACACTTCTAAATCAAGACAGCAGAGGCTAACATATATTTATAATAAATGAAATTAGAATTGTAAGCCCCATACCCATTGATCCTAAATTCAGTTATAATTTCATTGGTCTATATTAAACACTTGTCCTAAATGCTTATTTTTGCATTTAGCATTGATTTAAATGCATCATCCAATTGATAAGACAACAAATCTAGATTCATTAAGCCATCATCCTCGGGCTCTATCCCCAAAAGGACATACTAATCTTAAACCTATCACTCTAGGACCAGATTAAACCCCCATAATGGAAACACACCCTCCAATTGCTTCCTCACTCACTAGCCTCTCTCCACTGCATCCATACCGGTGTGTGGAGTGCATCATTGGTAATCGTAAATGTTAACGCTTCACTAATGTCCCATGGCCCCCCTTGACAGGGCTGTCTTAAGATTAATAAGACCCATCTAGATGTAGCCTTCCATTCATAAATAATGCACGCTAATGCAACTTCTTCTCGTATCCCAATTTTTCTTCTTCGCTTGGATCCCTGCATCTTTCTATAGGGGAGTCGAGCACGTGTGTCTGGTCGCGATCATTACCTGCTTGCATGATATACAGGTTGTAGATGACTTATAATATTAATGCATTTATCATTAGGTGGATTTGGTGAACGATGTTTGCCTAGTGGATGATGTTTATTTGTGAGTTTGACCCAGACATTTGTAAGAAATAGATCATTATCTAAGGGCTCTGCTGACCTAGAAGTTCACAAGAGGTCAAAGATCAGCAGGTCAATCCATCTTCTTTCTCAATTAACCCATCCAATACAACATATCTGTACATCAGTCTTCTCTATAGGTAGATGTACCACACAGTATGGAAAGGACTAAACGATGAACCTTCTCTTCCATTACATCTTAAAGACTAAAATTACAATAAAGAGATAAGAATTAATTATACTAGGATAAATTTCATAATTTTGGTAATGCGGAATGAAATCTCAATCCAGCAACAATCATGCCGCTCACTTTAATACCACTTTTTCAAATGTAAGTGTAACCATAAAGATATGGAAGGTGACATTAATGTTGTTTTGTTTACAGCCTGTACTCCAGTAGCTCTAGCACATTGGAAAGGAATGGATGATGACAAGACAATGATGAGATGATGAGGGGACGGAGAACAGGAGGAAGAGAAGGAGAAGAGGAAGACCTTCTCTCTCCTTCGGTTCAGAGAAAGGTGAGTTATTAAGACAGCCCGCTTCTAATTAACACGAGTTGTAATCAGTCAACAGCAATCAAGTGGCTCTGAATGTGATACTGGCTAATAACTTATTATGAAGAGGGACACCAGAATGAGAAGACAGCTACATGTAGGAGAGGAAGAGGGTGTTGGAGGGGATGGAGGGGTATTCTCACATGACCACCATCACCACTCTATGATATTGAAACGGAACAGGAGTCAGAAGGGGAGGGGAAAGGGATACACAACCACCTACATGTATGATTTGCATAGAGTAGAGTAGGGGTCGTGCAGGGGGAATGTCAATTACAGAGAGGTAATATATTTAGAAATTAAATTAGATAACTTATAAATTCTCAGTAATGAAATTAAATGGTAATCATCCATTTTAAGATTTATCATACAAACCAAGAAATGTGCTTGAGGATTAACATGGTTATGGCTATGGTAGATCGAAGAATGTGTTGCTGTAGCTAAGATTGTTATCAAATCTCAACAGTAAATAGAAGAGGAGTACAAATTTCAGCTTTTAATTACATTTCTATAAGAAGATGTATAGAGTATATCTTGAATCCATTAATACCGTAAGCATTCTTTACATTATAAAGGAAATACACTGTATGCACAATACACACACACATTAAAGTATTTGAAGTTGATTTTCACAATACTGACACTACTTTCACTTCAGGGGTACATTTGCAATTTGAACTACTTGATGCAGGCTAAGTGTGCATGTATATCTTTAGCTCTAAAACTGTCCAGGGTAGCCAGGAATTCCACAGGGAACATAGGCCTTTAACCACTATTCTGTGCTCATCTTCCTTCTTAGGGGTATTCCTTTTTCTTTCCCTTTTTTCAAAATTCTGCAGACAGGCTTTGGTTTACCTTTGATACCTAGGTCAAGGTGAATCATCGCATTACATGTACATCCTGTCCTGATGTTCTCTCTCTCTGAACTTCAAGTTTCTTCTTCTCTTTCTCTCTTTCCATTGATGTTTTGTTTTAACTATTAACATATGTTGAAGTTTATTTGGTGTTAATGGCCCACTCACATGAATATGACTTATCCATTCACTCCCTACCTGTTTTCTCTCCCCACCCCCCCCCCCCACCCCCAACTCCCATCTCTCTCTCTTGCTCTCTCTCTCTCTCTCTCTCTCTCTCTCTCTCTCTCTCTCTCTCTCTTCCTTGCTCTCCTCCATCTCCATTTTCAGTCTCCTTTTCCTCTGAACCCTTACTCACCTGTATTTTTCTTTGTCACCCATTTTCCCTCTTCCCTTATCCCCAAGTATAGCAAGATACCATCTTAGAATCACATCTTGTGAACATCAGCACCAGGCTTGCAACAGATACTTTCTAACAAGCTGCCAAAGACAGCTCTCTCAAAATATGAGAAATTTTCCACATTTTTCTCAAGAAAGGGCAATTCTGAAATCTATTATCCACTATATAAATGGACATTGATACATCAATCTAATAGCAAATTCCTTGCATGCAAATTGAAAGAGATGAAAATCTATGATCAAACATATTTGCTATCAATTTCCTCTAAAAATTGAGTGGTATCCAAGGTGCCATTTGATACCCTAAAAGCATTCAACTACTGAATCTCTAATCCTTTGAATTCAATCAATTATTTTGAATTTTTACTTCTTTCAGCTCGCTATTAAATTAGCAGCAATTAACATTAATGTTTTATCTCATGACTAAATATTCTGTAATGACAAAATAATTCAATGCACAGCTAGACTCAAGTCCCCTGATAATCCCAAAACTAAACGCTGTAAAATATATAAACATGAATATAAGTGTCAAGAAGTTTTACTGGATAATAGGTCCCTTTGGTGCCCACTCATTCATTTTTGTGTCAGTCATCTCTCTCCAAATCTTACCAATATCCCCCTCGGTGGCAAGTCAACACCTAATTACTGTTGTCTTGCAGTATAATAATATTGGAAGATGCTAGCGCGTGGAGGCTAGGAGAGATAAAGAGCGCCAATTACAAATTTGGCAGGTATTTTAGCAGCCCCTGTAGGGTAATTAGCAATGCCAGAACTACCAGGCTATTCTTTCTTCTTTTCTCTGCATCACTCGCTTCGGTAGACAGAACTACCTCCAGTCAAGGATAGTTTACCAAGCGTGGACGTTTTTGACATCATCTATATTTCATAAGCTTAATTTATTTGCTCAAATCAAGACTAGAGATTATTAACAGTCATCATTTCACACCGTACCTCTTCAAAATAAAGGCGGTTGTTGGGGGGGGGGGGGAGGGTAACAGAAATTTCTTTAAATCATTTTAATGAAGTAATAGTAATACCAATCATATTTTAACTAGCATGAAATTGTTAAACAGAAGCTGTAAAAATTACTTTAAAAATCAATCAATGAAACTTAAATGTTACATCACATGGACTTGAATTAGTGTCTTGCACTTAATTTGATAGATATGTCTTTATTATTATTTCACTTTGAATCATCTTTTCTTTCAATTTGGTTCTTCTTTTCTAGATTTTAAGTGCCTTCTGAAACGATCTTTAAAATGCAAATTAAAATGCAAGCATGTAAATAATCCAATGTAAATGATATTTACCAATTTAATTTTCAATGCATTTATTAGCATATCTATTTTTATATTCTTTTTGTACACAAATAATTTTCTCCAATTTTATTTCTGTTCCAAACACGTCTCTTTCCTTTCTCTGAGATCAAGAAGGAAAATGACAGAAGAAAAAATAAATTATGAGCTTGAAAGGCTTGGGACATTGACTTGCACGGTCCAATGAACACACAACTCTGCATAAAATGGTCATTCCCTGTTGCCCTGTATCTGTGACTCAGAAAATGTAGACTTGCTGCAAGGCTCATTTAATTTTTGTCTTCTTCTCCTTATCAGATTGTGAACTCTTGAGCAATATGCACATTTGTATCATCTTGATATTCCTAGAATGACCTTCACCTGACACATTACAACTGATATCTTGATCTACATATACATAGATGTGGTAAAGTAATGTGTTTTTGAATTAATACAAAGCTATCTTCTGTAGGGATAGGAAGTTAGTAACCCGTGTACATTATCCATTGGAAAACAACATGAATGCAATAGATAGCAGTAATTATTTTGAAGTCTAGTTTGCAACCTAAAATTCACATTATCCTAAAGTGAATTGTCTTCTTCAGTTTTTAAGGTCGCCACACAAAACCCATCAATAATACATGTCAATTCGTCATTTCAAAATTAATTCATTCATTAATCAATGTGTTTATAGACAGAGTAGTATTAAATAGAAGGATTGCATACCATAAACCTCGCAGAAAAGGCACGTGCTAGTGCTATCCAGTATACAATTTTCAAATAGGTGTTCTGGAATTTCAATTCTACTAAGCCTGGATACAAAGACTACCAATGGGTGCTTGTATCAAGTACTGCCTGACAGAATTCAGAAAAAAGGAGGAAAATGAAATCTTGATCAAACATGACACACTCTACCCACAAAGGCTTTAAAAAATTATGCTAATTACAGCTCTTGTGTGGAAATTGCTCATCATGCCACGGCTGCCATTGCGTATGAGCATGCCCCCAATGTGAGGTATCATCTGTTTTCCTTACATGATCTAGGTGACTAGTTTTTAGAGAAGAAAAAAAAGCAGGTCAAAGCACATTTTTTCAAGTGCAACTCTTAGTTTTAATGAATTAATCTTTAACTGGATTCTATTGACTTTGAAGGAGGTAATCTAGGAATTGTAATACTACATAATGCTAACAACATATCCTGACAAATATTGAGCTTTGTAATAATAGTAACTTAGTTAAACTTCAGATGCAATTATCTTGGAGGCATTACATTTTTAAAATTTTCAATCATTATAAAGCAAAACTGAATTCTGGCAGCTGAGTGGTAATCAAAACTAAAATTGTCTGTTTGCACTTTTTTCCCCCAATTTTCTAATTCCATCTTTAGTTTGTTCTCTAATATATGCAGAGCTAACTAATCTTGTATCTTTCTTCTTTTTTTTCCTTCCTCAAGCAGAAAACAATAAACATGTACCCAGTATTTATTTTCCTGTTTCCAACTGCATGTCTTATACTCTTTACTCTATTGCCCATTTTAAAACATTTTTTTCTCACACTGTAGTTTTTCTTCAAATGTAGCATGAATGAAAACCATGGGCTCAATATCTTACATTCTAAACATAATGTATACATCAACCTCTACTCTTTCTATCAATGTATTCTTCTTTCGATCCTTCTTTCCATCCTTCTTCCCCTCTCCATCACAATACCAGTGACTACCTTCTAGTTCAATACATTCATCTATTTCCCCTCTTACTCGCCCGGCTTGCTACAAGAGAAGAGCTATCCATCCAGTCTCCCCAGAAGCAAGTGATATAATTGCCTGTAAATTTTTGAAGACACTCCGCCACTCACTAGGGCCCTGTGAAGGAAAGAACTCCCTTGGCAATAATTGTAATGCAAATATACCTCTTAGTTTATCCATACAGATGAGACATAATGACTGCAATACATCACAGGCAAAGGGCTTTGGCATCACACTTCAACACAACAAGGTTTACAAATGTACGCCTTTCCATAGGCCTATCAGGGTCTGACAAAATGTCTTTAATTCTATTGATCGCAGGGCTCCCTTCACTGTTCTCAGTCATAAGAATCGTTCCCCATTTCTCATAACTGAATTTCTTCCCAGCGTAAGCCTCAGACTACAGGAAAATTAACTACAGTAAAAATCTCTTTACAATCTGTCACAAAAAGATCTGCCCTGGCCTAGTCCCTACTTCATCTAATTCTAAATATGTATTCCAAGTTAATCCTGTAACTCTTAGGGATCTTACCGTTAGAGTAGGCCTATCAGAGTCTGACAAAATGTCTTTAATTCTAGATCTAGATCTACTAGAATCTAGTGGAGCTAGTAGTACAATCTTAACAACAAAACTAAAAAACACTTCTTAAAGTCTCTCATACAATAGTGACAACCTTGTTTTGCAACGGACAACCCGTCACAACTGCTACATTTACAGTTTATTTTGTTGGCAAATTCACGGTTTCTCACTTCTCAATAATACACACGCGGCATTTTAAACAGGGTGGTCCTTTTCGTCCGCCGGCGCCCACCACGCCCCCGTCAAATCTTTATCAGTTTCCGATGGGAAACATTTTCTCCAATGTAATCGGGCGTTAAAAAAATGGAGAAAAATAAGTTTTTGAGATCAAAATTAAATATCAAACTTACTGCTCTTGTTCTGACACAGCAGCCGCGAAATATCGGTATTCGTTGTTCGAATTCACCATCATTTTCACTGTTTTCTTTGACAGATCTAGACTATAAAGATGTATACTAATGCGAACTGAGCTAGCGCCTAGCCTACCGCTAGAGCGAAATTATTGCAATCGATGAACTTTGACACTACATCAGCTGACATCCTGACCTCACGGGAAGATTTCCCATCCGGTCTCAACCCCAACCATTACCAACATATTATTGAAACTATTTGTTGCATTCTGCAACAACAACAACAAATAATAATAGTAACAAAAGGAAAACGTCTAATGAAATTGATTGAAAACGGCAAAGATTATCATTAATACATCAACCCCGGGTGTTGAAATTAGTCGATAGCAAATTAGCAATGTAAAAAGCAGGATCTGTGAAACGCGAGGCTTAATGCGCATGCTCAGTCCAATCAACTTTCATCCAATGATAATCATCATTACACTTGTTCTCTATCTATATGCGCGAAGATGAGAAATACACGGCTCTATGTAAAGAGGTTAAAAAAGGGATCATGATTTTAAACGTTGAATACTAATGGAATGGATTTGTCTTATATTTAAGAGTCATTACACAAATGGGGCTCTTTAATTTCGTTTCCCTTTCTTTCCTATTTTGTTCACCTTTTTGGGGGTATTATTTTTTTTATTATCTTTTTTAAAATAATCTATTGACATTTATAGTTCATGACAACAAATACTCATCACGAAGCGCCTAGTTCCTAAAAAAAGAAACAAATTGCAGTGCAATGATTTGTACCCATGCATGTACTGATGCAGTTTGTACATAATTTATCCAGCGTTGTAATATGTTAAACCATGTAGGCCTATACCTTAATCCTATCGTGAACGAATGGAGTTTCCTGATTTTGTTATTATGGGCGATGAAAAAGAAAGTTTTAATATTGCTTTATCGAGGATGTGGTAATGAGAAGGCGGCGCCGAAATAACCACATACCATTATAATTTGTGTCGTATGCTGTGTGTCTTGAAGTCAAGATGGTGGTATATAGAAATATGACGGAAGAGACAGCCGCGTTATAATTTGTAACCTGAACTAGCGTGTCCGAGATCGTCTATGTGGATTGACAATTATTAATATTAGCGGCAGGGAGCTAGGGAGCAAAGATACCCCCTCCCCCCCCCCCCCCCCTCCCACGTCGAACATACACAATAAGACAACGGGCCAACGTTTTGTTTAGCAGCACTAAAGCTGGATCAGAATGATGTACAGATACCAAAACATTATTACCTTATTATGTCCATGCTAAAAACATAAATCAGAAACTGCATTGAAATTGGACACTATTCTCCCCCCCCCCCCCCGCCCCCTCCCTTAAAAAAGAATCCCCGACTACGCTCCAACCTGGAATGCAAACGGATACCCTTCGTGGTAATACTACGAGCTTGTACTGTCACAATTAGCGCAATTCACGCCTTGTCTGTCGCTCAAACGAGCGGGAGAGCTGGCGAGCCTAGCTGACCGGCTTGGTCGAACCGGGCTCCGGTCGTGTCTTCGCGGTGTTGGATATAGGCAGAGGATAACCCCCCATCTCCGATGAATCTAATTATCAACTCAGTGATAACGATGCAATCTAATTAGCCGAGTCATCAGACCCGGGGCTATATACAAGACGTGGAATGCTTGCTTGCTTTCTTTCTTGCTTGTTGCAGTCTTGTACAGGAGTAACCTGGGTTGTAGTGTGAAACGCGGCGCCGCGGAAAAGGCGCCGTTTCTAAGCATTTGTTTTTATGTGTGTATGTGCTAAGATTCTTTTGTATGAGGCAGCAGAATACAAACATGAAACTAAATGAAGATATATAAAATATAGAATAAATAAAATATATATAATAATTTAAATAGGCCTATATATATATATTTATATCATATACCTGTATACATGTATATTGCAAAATGTGTGTATTCTTTTGATGTTGTTTTGATCACCACTCTAATACACTTCTTTGTACAAAAAAAAAAATGTTTTTTTAAGTATGTGCAATAAAGAGTGAAGTGTTTTTCTTTCAGTAGAATTTCACCTTTCAGTGTGTAGAAAATCATAAATGTCAGGTGTCATCAGACTGCCATGTTTTATTGACAATTTTTAAAAGGTTACCAAATCAAATCTTCTGGGTTTTTTTTTAATTAATGGTTTCAAAAAAATAAAAACAAATTCAGATTCATCTTCATTAAATAATTTTTTTTAATTTGTTATTAATTTGTTACAATGAGTAGGCAAACATAATGTTTTCTGAAGAAAATGTGATTTACTACATTACAATTTGAGAAGAAAGGTCAAGTAATTATAATAAAGACAGCTTATTTGGGGGCGTTGTTTATTTCTTATTTTTATTTAATTTTATTTTTAAAGCTTAATACTCCTTACTTTGTACTTTGATCCTCCCACTCATTGCCCTATACTTCCTTCACTCGGCATCATCTCACTTCTCTAAGTTCACTGCCAATTACAGACTAGATTGAACATTTGCAACATCTCGAAAGATTTGCCAAGGATTTCAAACTAAAGTGATGTCGTGATGGATGTTTTTTTTCCTTCCCTTCCTTCCCCACCTATTGCCTGCACATGCGATACGAATTCAAAGCGATGCCCGCTGACATTTTCACCGAAAAAAGAGGAAGAAGAAAACAACGAGTAAAAGGTTACCGTTGGAAAAGCAGGCTCGATGTCGACATACATCGTCTATAGTCGACTATAATCAGTTCAGTTAAAACAGCTCTAACCGCGATACATCAATAATCACCATGAAGGCTGGTCGTCGAGTGTGTACACGACTTCCTAACCGATATCAAAATACGATGTCGACTAGTTTTTTTTGTTGCCCCGAGAGCTTGAAAAAACCACGACGGTGTTTACGTTCATCCCTCGAGGAGCTGAGGGGCATTACTGAAAGACTTGTTCGCAGGTTGATGTTTCATAGTGAAATAGACACATAAGATAGATGCATGGGTTTATTGCAGGGGGAAAAAGCTATCAATGTGAATAAAGCTACTTTTTAACGCTGAAATGATTTTTTTTTTTTTTTAATAATTGCAAAACAACAAATATTACGTAAGATTTCTTTCCTTCTCTTCGTGTTTTCTTCGTTTCATACATTGACGCGGAGATTCATTTTTCTTCTATAGTATCGATTATTTTGTATATAAAATGTAAATTCATCTCGACTAATACAGTGAACCAATAGAAATATTTTACACATAGAAATATGTTATTACAATTCATGCAATATCAAGATTATCTTTTTATATACAATCATTGCTCATTTTATTAGCTCACATTAATATGAATTTAAAAAAACTGCTGCAACAGTAACAAAATCATTTCAAATTGTTAATATTTTTAAAATACCGATATACTTTTTCCTCTCCTTCCCCTTTCTTTTTATTCATAAAATTTTAAAAGGAAAACTAAACTAACATGTTTGTGTCATAACCTTTTAGGAAAACGCATTTATGTCAATTCAAAGCAATACGTAACCTTTCATAATCTATTTCCCTAATACTATTTCCCTAAATAATAGATATCCTAAAAAACATTACAACTACTTATCAGCTCAATTTCGTCACGATCACTATTATCATAAACCATCATCGCCCATTTGATGTATCACAATAACAAAAACACTAAAGACGCGGAAAACACAATATTTACGCAGGTTAACAAAAGCATCCCATTTAAAACCACATCATCGCTGGCTAACAGGTGCAATTATGTTTTCACGTGCGCGCTAACGTACCCCCGCGAGACGATCAAGAACAGGTCCGCCGAGTATTCCTAATGATCTTGTATCAGGCATATAGCCTTGAATCGGGTACTCGGATGCAAGCCTAATTGGTAACCATATTGCCATGACGCAACCTTACCTAGCTATCCAACTCAAATACAGAACGAGATGCATAAAAAAGATAGATAAAGATGAGTCCATGTGAGTATATCGTATGTACATATTTGCGAGAATTGGTAAAGATACTCCTCTTCGCATCCGCGCGCGCTCACATCACCGAATAAAGGTCTAAATTCTCGGCGGACTTGTTAGAGATGACGGGAAACCTCATTTTCGCGCCTAAATATCGCGCTTACAATTGGGCCCAGTGGACTTGGCTCTTGCTATCTCTCGAAGAATACATACACCATGAACGAGCGGTCCCTAATGAATCACGTACGTAGGATCGAGAGAAAGCAGGAGAGCGAAAGAAAAAAAGAGAGAATAATGATAATGACATGTATCCAATGGTTTGGCTTGGTTTTTCGCCATTGTTACTTCCGAGCGGTCGAGGAAGAGATTGGAGGAGACAGAAGGAGAAAGCGACAGTGAGCAAGAAAGGTAGAGCAATAGAGGATTGAAATTGGACCCGTGTAGAAAGATAGAGAAAGAGACAGAGACGTAGAGATTGAGAAAAGAGGAGAGAGTTT
Source organism: Strongylocentrotus purpuratus (assembly GCF_000002235.5). Classification (NCBI taxonomy): domain Eukaryota; kingdom Metazoa; phylum Echinodermata; class Echinoidea; order Camarodonta; family Strongylocentrotidae; genus Strongylocentrotus; species Strongylocentrotus purpuratus. The sequence continues at coordinate 33,692,853 of NW_022145600.1, forward strand.
TTCAGAAAATAATTTTTTTTGCCAGAACGTCATGTTTGCATTTTTGTTACAACCGATGCCTTCACCAGTATGTATAGTACATTCCTATATTTGAGACAGAAGACGTCGTGGGTACATGTTCACGATAACATAATTCTCTGTTTAATATATTTTCAGGATTTTGGTCTCCAACTACGAGTCCATAGTGGAAAATATAAAGTGAGTAATAATAGGTCAGCTTTAGAACGGTCCTACAAGCACATCACTTGTACAACGACAGTGCATTTTCAATTCGCATTTCATTATATAATTCTTATCCTTAAAATTAGTATTATTCCTGGTTCAAACGCCCACATTAAGTGGTGTACCATTCTTTAATTGTTCTTCTTTGCATATCATTAACTTATGTTAATGTGTCTCCAAATTAAAATAAGCTCAACTCCATTCAATTTCATGAGCATTTCGTATTCAGTTGAATAAGGAGGATATTATCATATCTCAAAACAGATGAAATATGTATCCATGAAATCAATAACCCCGATGGTTTATGTCGGTGTCAGCTATGAAGCAATAAAACTGAACGAGTACATGTCGTCTGCTGCTTGAAAAATAACGGCGCCAAAAAATGATGGGACTCGCTAACAGGTGTGAGTCGTGCGCGCCAGTGCGTGCACGGGCCCGTCACCGCCAAGCCATTCATCACTCGTTAACCATGCCGATGCGCTCCCCCGCTCTCAGCCTCACAAACTCTCTCTACCGCTGCTGCTGCTGCTGATGATAGTGATGATGCTGTTACTGCGCTCATGAAATGAGAGGCATCCAATTCATGATGTATGCCCTTTACAAGACAACTTAACTCTCTCGCTCTCCGTTGGGATATAAGAGGCTGATACATATTCTAAAATTATTTCGCACAAACCAAATGCTTAGACGGTCATGGCAACAACGTATAGCATCTCATTGCTCGCTTTATTCAGACAATACTTCATTTGCTAATATTTTGTTAAATATGCTTTATCACTTTTTGGAAGCTTTCTCAAGTGGTTGAATTTTGCACATGTCTAGATCATATATATTTTTTTTAATTTGAGGTTTGAAGCAAATGGGGGTTTTAGCCTCTTTCAATTCTTTATGTCCGTTCGGAAAGTGGTAGTAGAAATAATTCCGTAATTATTAAGAAAATTAATTTCGAAAAAGTTTATCATCTGGCGTTTTTCTTGTCTGTTTTAACACGAATTTCAGCGTCATCACTTCACGTTACTCTCAAATATAAAGAAGAAAAAACAGTACCTTTAACTGGTCGGTTTGCATGACGTCAATACTTTTTCATGAATAAAAGATGTTCACATTTAAGTTTTTTATACAAACTGGTACAACTATTAACTGCGCCTCTTTCTTCTCCTCACCCAATCCAAGTCTTATAATATATTCAAGGTATTGTCTAGATCGATATGATTTTATGGGGATAGAAATTTTCAAAATGACGGACAGTTAGAAGGAGGAAGGCTCGGCGCAAATTGAAGTGGATCGTTTGTATGATATTCAAGCCTTGGATCGATGGCAATGAATTTCTCAGAGGCATGGTGTTACCCTTAAACGTGAGATCCCGAATGACTTGCTCTCCATAAATAACAAGCTGGATAGGTGCAGTAGATAGAAGGTAAGGTCCCAAAATCCCTGGGTAGGGGTTTAAATAGGAGATTCTGAATAAAATCGTCAAAGGATAACACGAATATCCTCACAAATCCATTGATACGCATAAACAGTACAATTGAGAGAAAAATCGGGAATAATAATTTTCGCTTTCGTTATTCCGAACAACGAAAGCGTTACTTTTATATCAATAAATATATTTCTAAACATAAATAGTTGCCCTTCGATCATGTTAAATTAATAAATCACCGTATTCGAATGTTTAGAAAGAGTCGTCCACGGCAAACTATTGAATTTTTGTCCTTCCTTGTATTCCTTCTTCTCAATCCACCATATATCGTTCATCTGTCCAAGAAGAGCTCGTTGTGATATCTCCTTGATCTGTTCGTTTTCTCCTCTCCCTGCTCTCTGCACAACTAGCCAATATTCTTGCCACTACTTTTTATGTCGTAAAATTTAAAGTGACACCATTTTTAAGACACCTTTTAATCATAACAACAAGGTGTTTGCGTTTGACTTGATTAACAGCAATGGCCAAAGCAGAGAGAAAAATAAACAGTCGTGTCTGAGATCCAGACTAAACAAAGCTTCTATTGACTCGGTCATCCCAGCGTCTCCAAACAGGTTGATCCTACTAAGATGATACAGTTACCAATGGTTACACCGCATCCCCACAAGGTAAAGATGCCATCCGCATACATCTTCTTGAGTTACTTTGGATGTTGGAGGGATGATGGTAAGAGCAGGAGAGCAACCACTGGGTCAGGATGGGGAAGCGAGGAGGAAGGGGTAGACATCGTGAGGTGGGATAAAACGGGCATGATATGTATTTTGAACTCAATATATATATACGTCATGTGATATACGCTATGAGGATGTATATCAGCATGGTAGTCTTGTAAACTGAATTGGTATCTGTTCTTAATCCATAGCGTACGTTATAGTCATGCATGTTGTTCCGCTTACAACCCGCCCCTCCCCTCGCTCATACTACCGCCGCAGCCTCTACCCATAATACAACTATCATCCCATCGTTTGCTAGTCATTGCTATACCACTGCCCCCACCCTCCCCACCCCAACTTCTCTTCCCCTTTCAACCCCCCCCCCCCCTTCCCCACTACAACTACCACAACCTTCACCTTTATTTCAGCTGCCATCTATCGCGGTTTCGTAATGGCCCGGTGTTCGTTCCCATCCGCATCATCACCACCACCATTACCATCACCTCTCTTCATCATCATCACCAGCATCATCATCGTCATCGTCATTTGCATCTTCCTAACCCATCGTGCGTCGCATCGTCGATGTCATGAATATTCAAGCCACGGGTCACGTTACCCGTCATCGATATCCTTCTCTTTTGAATCCAAACCGGTTTCGATGACGGGCTAGCTGGCGATAATCGCCGATTTTAACACCTCCAATTGGTTCAATGAGGGTGTTATCAGATCTGCACCTCTCAGAGATGCTCTTCGCGCCAATTCTTCCCAGATAAGATTTCTCGGCGAAAGGACAGCTCGAGTTCTCTTGTTGCCCATCACCATGATAAAAGAAATGATCTATTCTCGTCTTTACCCCATTCTTAGCTACAAAAATACAAAAGAGGTAAACTACACTTTCGCTTGTTCTTCCGGATTTTCTTTATTTTAAATGTCTTTCCTTTTTTATAATGTTGTCCTCTTTCACTGTTCTTCTTCATTTATTAATTTTGTTCATACCGGTCTGTTAAACTCGGAGGATCCATATCATATGAACAGGAAGAGTAAAAGATACAGCATCAACTTCAAGTGGGAATCTTCCAATTCAATATGATTTTGGGGGGTATAAATTCAATTTTTACCTCTATTTTTGTTCATAATTCTGGCATTTTGTTTTCGTGTATATCAAAGCCTGAAAATCCAATTACTGGATGAATAACTATATCAAATGCATTGGATACTACGTTTCGATGCATAACAGCTTCTAGCGGTGTCCGGAAAACTCTTGAAATAACGAATTCTAAACCATGGTTTGCAGAATCCCGAGAAATTAACTCAGGTTTCTGTGGAATCATGTCGTGACATGAATCAATTGTATTTATGCTGAACAACGTCATGTAAAGATATAAGCCAGCTGTATATTGAAATGAACAGACAGAAACCGTGTCAGAAAGTGTGACGACTAAAGACAAAGCTTCCCATTGCATGCGAAATAAACTGATAGTTGACAAATAGACAGAATAAAAATGAAATTGGTGGAAAGCGATTTCGATGTCATATTCATATATTCATGCTTTTTTCTCGTCAGTTTGGCTTCGCTGTTTATCTGTCTATACTTGTATCGAATGAGGCACAGACAAACAGCGGTTGTGTCATGGGCGCCGCGACGCTGGTCAACAATGTATACAATGATATTCATATCATCTATAGTCAATATTTTAAAGGGAAATTATTACTTTGCAAATCATAAAATAATCATAGGTTTCGCTTAGCGTATTCACTTTTCTTTTTGTTTGTATTAATTGTGAATCGTGTCTCATTCTGACTGGTGTGCACAGCATGTCACGTTCACCGTGTTGAATTAGGCGTATAATACGTCAGAGAATCAAAAAGACGATTCACATCACCAAATGTATGGTATCACCATTCCAACAATACCCTAGATCACTAACATCCTCAAACAAAGATATTTTCACACCGCCGAAATTAAATCAATTATACCTGTTGCTTATCCGTTTAACTCGACAACAAACAAACAAGTTAGCCCGACCACAATTTTCCTTAAAGTTAGAGCATTTTACAACCTGTTTGTTTTAAAACCAGAAAAGCAGAACCTTAAAAATTGATCGAATTTGATATGCCCTTTACACCCCCCCCCCCCCCCCAACGCTATGAACACGCGGCATAAATGGATCGTAATGTTTCGTGGCGGCTACATTTCTAATTAAGTCGGTGACTTAGCTGACAGAGCCGTTGAACCTCCCGTTACACAAATGAGTACACGGTCCCGTTAATCAATGACCCCTTTCACATAAAGAAAATAGCCAATTTATTCTTGATTATTTATTTGAAGACGCGTTATTGCTTTAAAACTGTGTTTAAGACAATCTACAAATTAGAAAATATCGGATTTGTTTTCTTCTATTTTGGCGCTCATATCCACTCGCAAGGTGTTCGTTTCAAGGCGCTTCAAGATTAAAATAAAATATTGTTATTAGGAAAATGTACATGTTCTCGTTCGCTATAATTATTTATTACAAGGCATCCCTTCAATCATTGCCAATAAACTACTAATGAAGACCGTTTGAAGAAGAAAAAAAACAGACATTTTAAGACAAAGAAGAGACAAATTGCTATTATCCTAATCCAGCCTCCAATATAGCTTCTCCCCGATGTCCCCACGATAATAAAACACAATACAGAGACATGTTTGACCAATACATCAGATCAGACACATAACTGCCATCCACTCCAACAAGATGTTGGTATTAACTTTGGAATATGAAACAGGTGGTGAGGGAGGATCACTTTCGCTGGCATTTTAAGTGACTTCAATCCAATTTCCTCCTCTTTGTGCCATCTAATCGATGGATAGAAGTTAACAATGAGATGAGGCGTGTGAATGATCCCCACTTTCAATGCACGAAGAATGGGTAGTCGGCAGAGGAGATGGGAAAGGAAAAGTTAGGCGTGAAATGGAATGACGACATCACTTTGGATAAAAGATGTAGATTTTGAGAAGAAAATCGTCGACGCGAGCTATTTTTTTATTTCTAAATATTCATTAAAAGATCACTAATGCTCGATGTAAATATGATACACAGGCAAAACAAGTATAAGCTTGTAAATGATAGTGATTTTATAAATGCCAAAATAACTCATTTGCTGTTGTGATTATTTATTGATATTAATATAGAATGCTTACCTGTTTCGTCATAGAGTCGATGAGTCGCACATAGAGATCCTGCTCCGTTCGCACTCCTGTAGGTAAACGATTGGAAAAAATAGAGACAAATTTTGAATGATAAACAGGGAATGTGACGACAAAAGTGTGTTACGATAAAAAATACTTAGATATATAAATATACCATTACGATATTAATATTAGATAGATTAAGATATATAATAGTAATAATGAACTAACCAATAGTATTATTTTTATAATTATGCAGGATGGTGCCTAAAGTAAAAGTGGTTTCATTTGCACACTCAATAGTTCCTGAGCCTTTGGGATTTATATGGGGGAAATCGTGATTATGATAACATGTTGTCAAGCTTTATTGTTATACCATAATTATGTTGTGTTTTAAAGCAGCACTGGTGATAAGGCCCATTACTACCACATTCACGAGTAATAATCTTAAATCTTAAAACTGCCGGCAGATTCAAAGCATTGTCTTCTATATACATGTACATGTACATTCTTTTCTCATTTATTTACATTCAGACATAAACACGTCAGTTCAAAATGCCCTCTTTATGTTGATCCTTAAACGTCTTCATCAAAATAAATCTACTTGTCATGAACCTATTTTGTTGTGCATCAGAAAGCCACGGGGTAAATGACTTCAAAGGTCTTACAAGTGTGGGCGGGATGGTGTGAATGTGTACGTACGTGTCTTTATCCCTTAACTTCTTTATCTTTCTTACTCTTTTTAAGCAGAAGATATGAAGCGTGCATAAAGCCAACAGAAGCTGGCCCATAGAAGACAGTCGAAGCGCAGTGAGTTGAATTATTTGCAACCGTACCTAGGGGACCTTGTAATGAAGTTCCGCAAAGGGGTTATGCGCTGCTGCCGAACAACGAAAAAGGAAAATAAGAGCTAAGACAGCTAGCGGGTGAGACGAGGTGGTGGATTTCCTTTTTAAATTATAAATGTTTCTTCGCGTACACTTTGATTCGAAGTGATGGTGAATTTCACCGACCTCCAGTGATAGCATTGTGTTTTGAATTGGCTTAAAATATTATATGACATAACTCACTTCATTTAAATATAAAGAAAGAAAAGTGGGAAAGCTAGCACACTATATTTTGGGTAGGTTTATATAATAAACTGTTTTCTAAAATCAATTCAAAACGGCATTCTTAAACAAATTTCTATTCACACATTTTTCATTTAGTTTTAATTTCTTCCTTTATTTTTAAATCAGTAAAAAGATTCTAAATTCATTTTTTTCACTTTGTCATCTTCATAAATTGTTGTTGATGTAAATCTGTTCTGTTGTGTTATGAATATTAAACGTTCCTTACAATGATAAATGTGTGATGGTAATTATCATCTTAAATATTATTGACGGACACATTCTATCTAAAATTTCGATACCACGTTCATAATCGTAATCGTGATCTTCCACGCTATCGTCGTCTGCACCTTCGGCAATTTTTAGCATCGATTTTCGCCGTTCAAACCACCGTGCATGCGTGCTGGTATAGGAAGTTCGGCATGAAGGCTTTTTGACGCGTGACATAGAGAAGCCCTATTCCTCTTCGATTTTCCTTCTTCCTCTCCTATCACCTTCTAATCCTGTTTAAAGGTAGATTGCCTGTACCAAGCCTCTTGTTCCTACCACTGTTTGTTCTATTGATTTGACAAAGCGATTGATAATCTTATTAGGTCATCACAAACCGTCTCGCTTGCCAAGTTTAGACAGCGATTATTCAAACCGCTCTTCTTCTTTTCTAGTTTGTTATGTCCAGGGCACGGTGTGATTCTATGAAGTTTGTATTATTCCGCTCAAACCGCTATTCTTCTTTTCTATTTTGTCATGTCCAGGGCATGGTGTGATCTATGAAGTTTGTATTATTCAAAGCTTACTAAAAGAGACTATTTTTATTCCCAAATAATTATATTTTACTCTCTCTCTCTCTCTCTCTCTCTTTCCTTTTTATGACCATGACTCAATTATTATTTTTTTGAATAAAATGTATCACATTTTTGGTGTGTGTGTGTGTGTGGAAAGATAGTAACGTGTACTATTGGACTATAAACCAACTCTTATTGTCTTTTCCCCCATTTCGCAAAAAGAAACAACCAAAAGACTGTCCATGAATCGTACGTTCACTCTTATTAATGTCGTTCATCAAACAAAAAACAATAACGAGCCAATTTTCATTTAATAAAATGGAATCCTAAATGATGCAATGCTGTTTTTATATCTGAACTCGGTTAAGAAAGTTCATAATCACTCTGGGTTTAATTCAGTTTCACCATGCTCATGTGCGATCTCCTTGGTGTCAAATATCATTTTGCTGCGAAGCTGCGAAAGTTTGCACTTGAAATTGATGGAAAGCTTGTCCTATCATATACCTACACCGACCAATCATACACCAGGACGACAATATATATCAGAAAACACTATTTCTTGTGTTCATTCAGGCATCTGTGTTGAAATTGGGGCATGTGTAAGCTCGGACAACTCGAAATCATATGAATGGGACTATGCAGCTTACAAATGAGTATATTCGTCTGTACTCCGATTTCTTTACAATTATCGAAAACTGATTTCTCAATTCTCCCCCTCTCTTTCTTGCTCATGAGTATAGGTCTTCAACAATCAACAATGTCTCCGAGTTTTCTCGGCTAAACCAATAGAAGCTGGGGAAAGAGAGCAAAATTATGAATAACTCGTTTACTTTCTGTCGAATTGAGTACGCTGAGTGCTTTGCACTGCGAGCGGTTATGTCAACTGAAAAAGGCGTTTGAACTACGTTAAAGCGTGTAAAGATCCGTGTTTTCAATGGTCGGCAACGAGCCGGTGTCTTCAAAGAGCGGTGTGCACAAAGACTTGAAATCTTTTTTTCTTTTAAATGTATGTATAAGTGCCAGATGATATACCAAACTTCAACCCCTTAACTTTTAAAGTAATCAAAAAGTTTGTCTTGATTAACTGTTATCACGCCAAACATTTTTGTATTAAATAGGAGAAGAGTGTGTCTTTATCTACACCAGATAAATAAAACCCACGCGTCTGAAATCTGTAAACTTATTACATTGCCTGAATTCTTTGTAATAACAATATGTTGAGATGAAATAACAGATTTCTTTATAAGTATTCTATGATACAGAGAAAGGGAATGTTCAGACTTAAACCGTTCTCAATCTCATGCTGTTTATTGTTGTGTCTTCTTATAAAACATATTTTTGTTACTATTTTCGTACTTCAGTATAAGAAAAGCAGACATATCAGATATCAGAGATAAAATTGAATACATGTATACGATGAAATTCACCTTAGAGAGCAGGTTTACTAATTAAAAATCACTTAATATGACATTTTAATTGCAGAGTAAAATTGAAAAACTTCTTTATATCACAATATGGCGCCACCGGTACCGTCATAACAAACACCACCATACACGTAACTGGTCTGCAGTGTGATATACTTTCACTTAGAATCTTTATAACATAAGGTCCTCGTTTCTTTGATTAACGATTTATCTTTAATCTCTAAAGAAATAGCATTAATATTAGGCTATCTGAAAAGTATTAATGGAACATAGAACTTATACAGCTACAAGAAGACGCCACGCGCACCGAAATGATACACGCCACTATGCACTGAACTGGTGGCTCGGTTAGACCTTAACTAAATGCGTTCGTCTTTGAACCTTGGCGAAGCTCTCATGGATTAACATTCTATCTATAACCTCTTTCAAAATGGTATAAACTATTGTCTTGACAAATAGTATTTGAACCTAAAACCTACAGCTACAGCTACAAAACGGCGTCACGCGAAAATAACAAACCAAGCACACCGTAACTGGTGGCTAGCTCGATAAATTTGTGTTGGTCTTTTGAGCCCTGGCAAGGTCCTCATTTCATTAAGTATTGATTAACGTTCTATCTTTACTCTCTAATGAATTAGCTTACCACTACTGTCTGGACTACTGGTAATCTCATGAATTAACGGGCTGTGGTTTGGGGCCCGACTGAACATGCATGTCACCAAATGCACGACACGTTCAGTGTTCAGGCATTCACACAGTAAGCATTTAAGAAGCACTTGATTCGTTTATGTAGAGGTATGCATAACAAAATTAAGAAAACAGATGTTGTTTTTTGGTAGGATTTGTTGAGTATTCTTTGCAACATTCGTCTAAAAGTGATAAGCAAGATTCTAAGAGGGGAAAATAATTCCCTGCTAAAGGTATATTTTGGCATATGAAAATAAATGTACGTCTTTATCTAATTGAGATGATAACAAATCCAAACCCATGGTATGCATCCTGTACTTTCATTAGATTTCAATATGTTGAAAATACATAATCGTTTTTTACTCGAAGTATTCAACAAAGTTAATTTAAACATTCTGATTATACGCTTAAACCTTGCCATGATTCTCATATCAGCACGCCAGAAGGCAAAAAACAATAAAATCTCTGCCCAAATCATTCCAAAACTCTATTCTAAAGTACAAAAAATAGAGAAAATGTGAGGGGAATAATATCACAGGGTAGCAGCCTGCAGAAGAATAAAATTGTCGTTTCAAAAGCAGGGGCATTGGCTTTCTTCGTTTCTTCGGCGTGTAGCTGGAGAGCGGCAATGTACGCACGTCCACTGGTATTGAATACCCATCTACGGCGTACGATGTACTCTAATCTCATTTTGGAAGCTCGCTCCTTGGTAGATCTTTTCTCTTCCAAATTGAATCATAAGCCGTTGCAAGCTGCCCGAGGTTTATTGGATTGCCAGAACGACCTTAAAATCGTCCTAACCAACCTCTCTTTTTTCCCTTTTTTCATCCTCTTTCTCCTTCATCTTCTTCTTCAGCGAAGTCTTATTTTTGAGTCGCTGCTCGATCTATTTTTCTTTATCGCGCGCATTTTGCTCTTGAGTGCGCCAAACGAAGGGTTTAATCGGGAGTCTTAAACCTTAATCGGGCCAAAGGAGGTGAGTGAATCTCTCTTTAGACGGGAAAGAGAGAGAGATGGAGAGAGAGAGGGAGATGGGGTGTGTGGTGTAGCGTTCAGAAATCAGCGTTGTTATAATCGTATATAATAAGTGACAGAACGCACTTTCAAGTTCAAACGACGTAGGTTAATTCATGCATAGTGCTTTGTAATGCACTGCAAGTAATTTTCCATATAGCCATTTACGTGTTTGCTTGTGATTACCTGCTGCTAGAGTTGACCATAAGTGATTAGACACTCTTTGTTTTTTACTTCTTTTCTTCTTTTCCAACAAAAGGTTAAAAATGAATGGCGTTTTCTTTAAATTGCATTGTAGTTTAAGACATATCATTTGATTATCCAATGTTGAGATGTACGCTTTTAAATGCATTGTATTTTGTTTATACCGGGTTGATAATAATTTTGTTTTATACGCTAAGAAGCCTCATCAGCATGATTGCTGTTCGTCCTAAGGGCCCTGCAATTATTATTGCCCCAGCAATTGCCAGGTACCCATTTACGCCTGGGTGGAGAGTGGCAAATGTAGATTAATGTCTTCACAAAGGACGTTAGCGTAGTCATGGGATTCAAACCCCAAATCCCTGGCTTGAGGGTCGTGAGAATGAACCCCTCCTTTAATATACGATATTCATATGTGGATTTGATGGAATCAATCAAGTGACTTACCATTGTGAAATAACATTTGTATACGGTAGTGAATGCCATTGTTTGTCTTCGTTGCGTCTGGCTCCTGTAGATGAAACAAATATGTAAACAAAGAAATTAACAAATCGGTCATTTTTGTTACGTTAATAATGCTATAATCCATAGTACATACAATACTGAATAATGATACGTTTCCGAATAAAAAATATTGAAGAAATTAAAAAACATGAGACTCAATGCTAATAATAAGCATACAAAATAGTTAAAATCTAAATCAATAGTATTTAATTGGTATACACTTTGAAAAAATAAAAACGTGAAGTAAAGCAATTATAAACTTGAACAAACGAAACGTTAATTATATAAATATAATTATATTTAAAAACTATATGTCAATGGTTTGAGAAGCAAACATTCAATTTAATCAGTGCTGTATCAAACACACCGAGTAAAAAGTCCATTTCAATCCATCATCATTAATTTTGTTCGATTGGCTTTTTCTTTTGTGTCATTCCAAGATATTATACACTTCTCTCTTCTCCATTTTTCTTGATTTTATTAACTTCGTCTACCTTTTCTTTCTTCTTTTTTTCTTTTTCTCTTTCCCCATCCTTCGTTTTTTTTTTTCGTTTTTTTTTTCTTTTTCTTCCTGTCATCTCTTACAGGGCTCACATTGCAAATTATTTCCATCCGAGACGAGAAAATGTGAGTGAGACTGCCAAGAGAAAGTGGGCGGGAAAATTTTATCGATATTTTAAAGGCTTGTGTACCTTCAGCTGTGTTGTAACCTAGAAGCCTTCCGGCCCAAATTACACGCTCCCTATATACCAGAGAAAATATTGTTCGAGAATGCGTGGTTAATTCCGCCGCTCGCCGCATGCCCGCACGCCAGCGGAGCGCGGAAGATCGAACGCCCCGACGCTTCGGCGGTGAAGTTTATAGAGTAAGACATGTCTGCGTTGCACTGCCTACGGGCATGTACACCGGCTACATTACATCACAGCAATCGCTTCGGGCGTTCCTTCCTGAAAAATATCTCCCCCTCTCTTCCCCTCCCCTCTCCCTCTCCCTCCCTCTCTCCCCCTGTCTATCATACATTCCACTATCTGTCTACTTTTGCCGCCAATACTATTCAAATGCATCCCCTCCGCCCTCTCTTCTTCATTTTAAGATAAGAAATGCAGACAGACGATTATAGCTGCAGGGATGGGAAAAAGCGCCAAAATGAAAAAGCATCTGCCTGTCGTGTGGACAGCCGTGTGTAAAAGACGTATGACATGGTGTTATGGACGGAAATGGAAGTTGTGACGACGCTTGTCGATAGTCATCAGTCTTCTTGTCTATTTTAGTGATAAATGATTTGATACTCAATATTTTAGCCAAAACTTAATATTGATCAAATTAATTTACTTTGATGAGTTTGATCACTTTTCAAACAGATATTGTAGGCAACTATACTGGGTATTTAGTATTGTGTGATTTTTTTTATATCTTAATTTCATTAAGAAAATGTTTCAAATAATTTATTACAGGCATTCATTGATTTAGTGTGTTTTCAAATATTTCATGTGCCTACTTGGAAATAATTATATTCATTTATTCATGTTCCATTAATGATAACACAAAAAGTAACGAAAGTAACAAGATACACCTTAGAAATGTTATACCAATAAAATCTATTTTCACTATTGGTGTCTTTAGACTTGATGACGCCATGTTGATTGGTTCGCCTGACCTATATCTTACATACAGAAATGGAAAGACATATCTCATGTTTTCTGACTTCATATCTCTACTTTATAGGCCGCATACATTTTCTACTATACATTAAATATCACAAGCCATAAAAATCAATAATACCACACGATGAAGACGTAATTGTTTACATCTTGCATGGTAAAATATATCAAAACAATTGAATGTCTAAAACAGGCTCTTTCTTGGAATAAAAGGAGGAGGCGCTCGCTCCGAACCTTAATGGAATCTACTCTCCAACACCCACCTCTCTCTCTCTCTCTCTCTCTCTCTCTCTCTCTCTCTCTCTCAAGAAACCAGTGGCTCTTACTGGTGTGATATAAAAAGAGGATAACACTTGAGAGAGAATACTTGAATACTTGAATATCGTTGGCTAATTCCTCGGTTTGCCGATCATTATTCAACTAGCTTCAAGACTAGATTTGTATCGCCATTGTTTAATTCTTACTGCATAATATCAATCTCCCCGTGCCTGAGATAAGCTCCTAACACAACGCCATCTTTGACAGCTACTTTCCATATGAGAGAAATGGCGTTTTTATGAAAACAAACAGAATTGTTTGACAGTCTATGCTACAGTGTTTATTCAAATTCCATTACTTTATTTTAACATTAATTGTATACATTATTCTATTTTGCTTTCATACAACTTGAATTGTGTAGTATTTTGTTCCTTTTGAAATGTGCCATTAAATTTTATCATATTCATGTGTTTTTTTCTCTCTCTGAAGTCTGAACTACATTATTGCTGCTCAATAATGCAGTATTCTAAATTTATCACCTAAATAAAATATATACATTGTAACTTAACAACAAAAAGTGTTTCCCTAAAGCGATGTTATAGAAATTAGAATTAATGATTAGTAGCGTCACTTTGCTTGATCGGTACGATTTAGCCAAACTAAAATCGATGAAGATCAATAAATAAAGATAAACACTTCCAGAGAATATGAATGAATATGCAAATTACAGTTCACTCAATATCAATTTTAACTTATTTAAGTAGGCACCTATACCACTATCATGAACAAATTTAACTAGATATCATTAAAAACTATGTCACACTATAAAATGTACCCCTATAATATATCATCGTCTATATTCAACAAGATAATTATTTTAATAAAAAATGAACAGAGTTAATAAATTTGAAACTTGCAGTGAAACTAGCGATAACTCAAAATAATTATATTGATAAAGAACGATCCTTTTTTTGTTTACACTTAAGTTTAACATTCGACAATAATTAACAGTTGATTAATTGTACATTCCTTTACTAACATGGACACAGAAACACAGAAAGGGGCTTTATGATAATATAGATTGACAACATTAGGTTTTCATTCATCGTGTTTATTAAAGGTATATTATAATCACAAATCGCATTCATGCGCCTACGTTTCCACTTTCCACACCTCTCCTCCACACACCCGTAAAATATCATCGCTGCTTTCGTATAATATTCCGAGTACTGATTTATCTCGTAGAACTCTGCGCATATTACCGGCATAATCATGTAAATGATATGTGATTAGAGTTGATTTCAATCACAAACCCACAGGGGGAGTTCCAGTTTTTCATTCAATTAGCCATCGGGGTTAGATGCCGATTCTAAACCAGATAGGAAACGCTATTTTCACCCCCCCCCCCCCTCATACACACACATCACGCGCACACACACTTCACATACGCACACCCTCCCCACACGCCTACATTACACAGCTATAATGCTTCTACCACTCACTCTCTCTCTCTCTCTTTCTATTTACCACTTACTTATAGTCAGCCCCTAAGAAAAAGCATAAGTTTGATAGAGAATACACTACAATATTTTACGAGTGAAATTTCCTTTTTCAAATCTCGATATACAGCTGATTTAGGTACGAAGTATTAGTCAATTTACAATAAACCTTTACAAAAATATGATTTGTGGCATTCGAGATGATTTCAAGACTGGAATAATTATTTTGGGCTGATTCAGGCAATAAACTAAACTTTAATTTCAAGTCAAATGAATTAACAATTACTTTTATTTCCTTTTTCTTTGTAACAAAATTAAATACAAAGGGAGAAGGATACATGTTCCAGTTACCCCAAATAAATTAACCATCAACTATATTATATCGCTCTACTCACTGACGATCTGATTTTTTTTTCTTTTCTGTTTCAGGTTAGATAACATACATATTTTCAATACTAAAACCTTACTTCATTCACTCTCAACCTTCTGTTCCGTTCGTAAAAGATGGCTATTTTCTTATTTTCATTTGCATTCAAATTCAAATCAGAAGCATTCTTCGAGCCCCCGTCTGGCGACGTGGGAGGTCAAAGGGGGAAGCAGTGTGCTGCTCAACTCGGATCAAATACAGAAACTGATCTACCCCCCCCCCCCCCCCCAGCCCCCCTCCTCCTCCTCCTCCGCTCAAACGCTGCCATTCGCAAGAAGACAAAAACATCTCTTGAAATTAAATACTTCACGACACTATTGCTTTTCTCGATAACAAATCTTGTCATTTCATAAACAACTTAATTCTAATGTGTTTAAGTATATTACAAATTATCAACTATTACTATTTGCATTTGGTGAAGTGTTCATGCATACGAATTCATTGATTTTTAAACAATATAACTTGCCATTTGGAATCATAAAAAAACATCATAATTTTCTTCTGAATTATAAATTGACGCCATAGTTATGGAAAGACAATTAATATATGATTTCGATGCTACTTGTATGTTTGCCTTTATACATTTTTTTAAAGTATAAGCCTGATACAAATTAATTACTGAAATATGACAGAAATGAAATAAATGTGAAAAAGGTGAGATCATAATTATTATACACTATATTTGTTCCGATATACTGACGTTAACATTACTAGACTGTCAACATTGTGATTAGCCCTACATACTATTTCAATATATATATATTGTTAACATGAAAGAATATTAATTCACGAGAAACAATGTGTTAAATGATTTTAAAACAAATGGTATGATATGCTTTTTCCATGGCATGTTGGTTTTATAACTTATGTGACGAAAATGAGCCAACTGTGATAAAAATGGAAGATTAATATTGTTTACTTATAATATTCACAAGTTCCTTCTCGGCATTCTCGCCACTGCATGCATATCATACACGATCGTCGTTTGCATAGGACCTACTCACCCGATTGAACAAGCGTTAAGTCTGAAATAAATTAATTCTGTCATATTCCCGTTAGCCCGCCACTCATTAAGTATCCTGTCAGAAAATGGCGATTATCATGTGTAATTCGCTGCTCATCACTCAAATGGATTTAAAGGGTTGATGAGATGGCAAATAAAGAGTGCGGGGAGCAGCGGTGAGAAGATAATATTTGGCGCGTCGACAAAAGAAAGTTAAGCACTGGTAAATATCATTACAATAACTCACGACGAAGGTTACGATGACTAACACAGCAAGATAAATATTGAATTTGGAAATTGATTCATTGTGAAAGTGAAAACGCCTAAAACACAGGTCATTGTAAATTATTATACATTCTTATTTTATCACATGAGATGTGAACAATTTGGGATACTTACATTAAAGGTTGAGAGTTGTTTAAAATCAATAAATACATAGCCATCGAAAGTCCAGTGATGACTGGGTTGTTTGAGACATACAGTTATGATTATACTTATTTGGTTTGTTCCTATAACCATAGTAATGATTTTTTTTTTTTAACACACGTATAGTGACAAGACGATTCCTAAATTAGAATCAATAGCTAGGTCATACCAATCATGATCAGTTTTCTTGATCTGAAGATTTCGAAGCCACATGAGATTCGTCTAAATCTCTCCATCAAGTATAACGTTGTGCAACTTTTACAATTTTAAACAATTTCGAAGCCATGGATATAATCATATTAACACATCCGTTAAACAGATCGCCTCAATTTCATAATTCTGTTTAGCATGTCATATCGGCAACGTATGATGCTCTCAAAAAGGTCACAATCTATTATTCTGTAGGTTTTTTTTTTATTATTATTAATTAGAACCAAGTGGATCTTATATCAATGCTTTATTTATGTAAACCTAGATTCTGAAATCATTATGCTAGATAACGGGTCAACCTATAAAGGCAATGTCGACAATACATGTAGCAAACAAGAATACAATAACACTTTCTCTCTTTTTCTATACTTGTTTAAATTGTAACTTCAAGCCGGGTTGAATAGACAATATAAAAGGAGAGGATAACGTATGTCATTATACTTAGGGCTGTTGTGTATATAATACCAGGACGGAAGCAAGATGCACACAAAAGCCTTCAACCAGACTCATCAATATAACTCAACTTTTGAACTCAAATTGGCAATCTCCAGTCAGTCGCCATTTTCACTTGTGGCGCTTTTTTTTTTAATAGAAACCAAAAGTGATCCAGAAATTAATTTGGTGCCTATAATGAGGCATTAAATATGTCCAAGGTTGCTTTGAAGTTTGAACAATTGGAGGAGGGGAAGGAAGAGTACGTATACCCCTAGACAGGTACCAATGATGAAACATTAACTCCATGCTATCACCCATTAGCACGTAAACGAGCTAGGTGATTTATAGCTTAATTTCAACTTAACAGCGATACACATGAATGCTTCATGAACACGAATACAAGAAAGCTCTGAATAGGACCTCTTTTTCATTCCGAAAACCTAACTTCTGGACAGGGGTAGAGTTTCCTACTTTACTGCATGGTTGTTGATTGCGGTCTGTTACCCCGTTATTTATTAGTTTGTTTGTTTATTTGTGATGTACGAGATCTTTTTTTTGAAAATTAGTGTAGTGTTTATCTCAATGGGCATTTACATGCACTATGTTCAATTGTAAAACAAATGTTGACTTGAGCCCAGTGCTTGTTTATAATTCAATAAATCATCTTTCAATATAAGTTCAATATGATTCGTTTATGATGCTCTCGTAGGAGAAGTAAAAGGGCATTTTGGCTCGGAAATTGAAACATTTTTCAATTAACGTTGATTAAATAAATAGAATATATAAATGACCAATACTGCATACTAAAATTCACTCATTCTTTAAATGTTATGATGCTTTGTGATTCGTTTATAAGTATATTCATAATCACAACATTATATTTATTCCCTCTTTCCATGCCCTTCTGAACTAACGATTCCTTTAGCCCTGTTACTGTTTATGTCGACCCAAGGCCCTATGGGTTACGCATGACATCAAAGAATGTATCTATCTTAAACTAATAAAAACCGCACATTGATTGCTATACTACAGTTTGCGATCAATAGACATATATCTAACTCACTTTACCCACTGATCAATAAACAGAGGATCTATATTAGGGTGTGAAGACTCGGTTGATAATGTTGGCCTTTGTTACCCTTTTTAGCAGCCGGTCATACTCTCGAATATTATAATTTGTGAATGTATTTCGCTTATTTGTAACGATGCTATTATTCAATATTTAACCCGAAGTTTAAATAGCTATCCTATGGTGTACTATTGTTTTTATTTTGTAAATATATTACGAAACAATGAATAAATCAACTGTATTCTATTGTTTAATTAATAGAGAGATCATTTTATCCTAAGACAAATCCATGTCTATACGGTATTTGCATTAATTTTGTTTCAATATCATTTGATTATTGCATATAAAAAAGATGGATGTGTTTCTTCTTTGTGTTCATTTGCACAATATGTTTATTAACCATTTATTTAATGTCTCGTAAATTAATGTTAAATTGTAAGTTACTGTATCATATTAGAGTTAGATGAAAGCTTCGAGATAATCTTGATTTTAAAAGCATAATACAATAGATGTTTCAATAAAGGTCTGAATTTCAGCTGCTTTTGAAGAGTCTCAGGACTAAAATTAGGATACCATATTCAAAGTAAATATGGTGTCAAAAGATACATTGATTAAACAATGTTCAATATAAAAAATATGACATATAATTTTTAAAAATAAAAAAAGTCAGCTTACCCTTTCTTTTTCGATGAAATCAACGAAGGATGTCCTCTCGACTTCGATGGGTTGACCTGCTCGGTCGTAGAGCGCGATCACGAAATGGAAGAAGTTACTCTTTCGTAAATTACTCGGGGGTTGTTTCTCGAAGTGTGCTCGGGCCATCCCACACGAACTAAAAAAGAAAAGGATAGAATAGAAATTAACAAAAAAATGGTGCATAATTTGCTTACGAATGCATCCTTTCATTCTATCAATTTCACTAAAATATAATTCAAGAAAAACATTTATTTTCCCATACAAAACACGTCATTGAAAAACATAGGGTAACAATGAATAACAATAATCAACTGAACACTGTCACTTCAATTCAGATTCAGATTTAGATTAATTGTATTGGTCCATTTGGAAATTCAATTGTTGGCATTACGTAAAGCACATGAACAATATACAATAACAAAATAATAAACACAAATAGATAATACAAAGCTGTATCATTCCATAATAAATTTTGTTGGAATTGACACAGAATAACGAAGAATATAATTATGAACACGGTAACGTATTGGTTTAACGATACGAATAAGTATTTGGCAAAGTTATCAATGCATTTGTTTTGATATAAGTTTCGATGGAATTGCATAATTTCGAGTCGAGTCGATCTAAATAAATAAAACTTACAAATGCTAAACAAGAAGGCTAAAGGGTTTAAAACAAACACATTATTAGTATCAAAATTAATATAAAAATTAAAAATATAATTGTTCATGATCATCGTGAACATTATAGAAATTAATCGAATACTATCGTTTTCCTTATGATTATTTTCTGTAACAAAAGAGATCAATCAAATTATTCCTGAAACTTTAACAGAATATTTTTAATGGTTAGCTGTTTGCAATAATTGGACTATTAAAGAGATAGGCCACATAAGAAAATTTACTGATAGGCCTACTTCATAACAACAAGCATCCCCAAAAGAACTAGGCGAGCCGGGAAACTGTTTCCTTACATCTCCCTCGTCGGCTTATCATGAATATTCATTAAAGTTTACTTGTATTTGTAAAAGCGCCAAATTTATCCAAATCACTTAACTTCAAACGATAAAAACATATTATTATATGGTTAATATTTCGATCACTTCTGATTATTGGTGGAATGCCTTCCTTCTTATCAGGCTCAAGCAAGAGAAGAAAAATAATTTGCTTCAGGTCTTCTAAGATACCTTACCTGTTCGTTGGTATAGTGTTACCAACTCTTATCGTTGAGATGGGAGAGTTAGACACGATAAAGATTTCCGAGTTTATTTTGGAGGAGATACTTCACATTTTCATTTAAGGTAATATGTCTCACTCTGACCACATAGTCTAGTCATGATATATCAGTCATGAATATCCAAAAATGATAAGAGATACTGTAACCATTAGCTCCTATCTGATATACCCTTCCTATTCACGTTAATTTCTGGGAAAATGAAATTGAGAGGAAATGAAATAAATACATTTATTGACTATAACCGGTGCTTTTTTTCTTTCATTCTAACACCAAAACTACGTTGTAACATACTGTAATTACTTCTAATTTTACGAGTTCAATTGGAATAATGAAGAATAAATGAAATCATAAAAATATTTTTAGTTCACTTTATTATCAACATTTACAACAAGTTAACAAGGGTTGAAAGCACTGCTGGTCAACTACTGCGTATAACTGCGTTAGAATAAATCAACTTAATTATTATTTCATATTAGCTTACTAAAATCTGAGTTATATAACTATACATAAGAATATTATATATGTATAAGAATAAGTATAAGTATATATCCTATTGTAAGAAATTTAAATCTCATTATACTTGTAGATAAATATTATGATATCTAATAATAATTAACCCTAACTACATGAAATAGGTGTATTCTAAACCCCAATGGTTGGTAATTAGATACGGTTGATTGGTAATTTGGCTTCTACGTTCAGTGATTACTATTGTAGAAATGCATGAATGATTATAGACCCCAAAACAACCCATGTGCAGGCCAGTATACTAATTTTATTAAAATGAATGATTTTCCTCCTTTTAATTAGACATCTTATCAAATAAATAACGTGAAAAGTAAAGACTCGTATCACAAAGAATCACAAAACTTATTCTTGTGACTATTTTTAAACTGCAGCCATTGTTGTTATTCAACGGCTTCGAGTTCTAGCCCGACGGTGGACCGGTGACGAGCTAAGAGCAATGGGGCTCGGTCCCCGTAATAGGAGGCGAGTACTATTACCTTTGACTATGGTACGACTACACTACCTATGTGATCAAGCCTGGTGAGCCATGTTTGAAAACAAAATGTTCGTATGTTCTTCTTATGTTATCTGTAGTATAAAAGTTCATCATTTATGAGGTATATTACTTGGCGTTATTTAACTGGTCTTAGTTTATCACACTTGCACTATTGAAGTTTAGACTAACGTATTTCCACACACCAGGCCTTTATACAAAGGGAGTCAAGGAGAAATACGAAAGTGAAGAACTGACTAGACGTTGTGTACTGTTCTATAAAGACGAGGGGCAGACTTCGATTAACAGAAACACAACAAAGGGGTTCGAATCGTTAGAGCAAAATACTGAGTAAATTCTAGTTCAATTGTCAGGCCATTTGCTCTCTGCCAAAAGCGCAAATATCGGCAGTTTGAAGAGTGATGTGAAAAAGTAAACAGTGTAAAAAGAAATCTGGGTTATGGACATATTTATAAGGCATTCTGATAACTGGTTTGTACTAAAACCACTAAATGTGCTCTATAAATCGACATAGTTTAGTGCATGTATATAAGGAGTCTTAAGTTTTAAACGAGGGGAAACTGTGACACAGCATTCAAAGCATAACAATTTTCTAAAACAATATTGAAGAGATAATTTATGTAACTTACAAGAACATGTATATAATTGTGTTGGTGAGCTTTAATTGCGTTTCGTTTTGATAAGGATAATTACAGTATTATACATCCCATCTCTTTATGAGTTTTAAGAATTTCATAAACATGCAAATTCTTCAAAAACTACATGACAGCTCTTCAAAATATCATATTCATAATCAGAAAGAGCATTACGGAAGCCATGGCTTCTGTAAATGTTACAAATTATGTAAATATTTTGCAAAGTACGCTTCTATAAATCTGGCACATTTGAGAAGAAAGGGATTTAAACAAGTTACTACAGGCAATTTTACTTGATGTGAAATGTGAACAATTTCATAACAGTTTAAATGCTAATATTTTCATTAAACGAGAAATATGCAATCATATGATATCTTATTTCAGTCATGGCCTTGCCTACAGCAGTCAGGCTTAGAAGTAATATGTCATCATTTTATCGTCTTTTTACATCGAATTTAACTGATATTGGTGATAATCTCAGCAATAGGGTATAGTGCAATTGCGACAGAAATGAGTATGGCTTTTCCCTGTCCTGATTCGTCTTACTCTTATCGCTTCGTTTTAACAAAATATATCAAATATTTAAAATGCCACTTTATTCAAAAATCGTAAAATCTAATATGACTTATTTAAATGTAGCCCGCTTTCTGCGAATAAAGTACATGTAGTTCGATTTATTTATTAACAGCTTTCTAGCGAATTGGCGATAACACTTACCAATCTGGATATTATATAGGAAACAGTATATACTATCAAGGATCAATACCGGATGTTGATAGAAATCAACTCGCGGCGGGAAACCTCCACAATGCAAGAGCCGATGGCACTGAAAAATAATGTCCAGATCACTGTCCCTTTTCAGAAAGACCTACCATCACACAAGTCATGTAGCATTTTTGTTTTCTTGTTTGTTTGTAATATCTGTTGACACTATTCAAACAGAGGAAAATAAGGATGGATACTCCCCAATATCACCTGTTTTTTCTACTGTGAGAGTTGAGAAAAGGTTTGGCCACTATCAATCAATCTCTTGCCACATAAGATCAGCATCCGATTGCGTCCGATCACTTTCCACTTTTTCCTGACCGTCTGCGCGTTTTGAACTCTTCCTTTTCCCCGCGTAAAACTTTTTTTCTCTATAATATCCAACACCGTCTGCATATAGTCATGTATACCGTCACGAGAATGATATTGGGTGTACTCCAGCGCTATTCAAAATGGAAGAAATCTAGCCTATGTGTGGCTGTCAACTGGGTATCGATGCTTTGATTAATATGGAACTCTTGACGTGGCTTTCTCTATTCTCATCTATCACGGGGGCTCTCGGCTATACCATCTCGACAGCCCAAAGCGAACGATGCTACAGAAGTACTAGCACATAGGAATCTAGTACAACTTACACACTGTACATTATTATTGACTATCGCATCGTCCTATACGTAGGCAATACAATAGTGAGCAGAGAGAATATACACGGTGATGACTTGCATCGCTACTCTGCTAAAACATTAGACACCGATGGGACACTGGACAGCAATTAGTGTTTGCTAATTTTAAAGAATTCCGAATGTAAATCCGCCGCATTACTCACCGCCACCGCCCCCCCCCCCCGAGCAACTGACCACGCAATATTAACGATACGCTTCTCACATATTCACTGGTATAGCCAATCCACCTTGTGTTTTCATTTTTCATTTCTTTCGGAACTGGGTTACTTTCGATATGAATATAAAAAGTTGTTTGTTTGTCGTTTTGGTTTGTTTTCCGCGATCCCCTGGTCGAAGTAGCTCCCCTGTCCCTCTTCGCTCTTTGTTTCGAACTCGTTAGGCAGTTGAGCTATAAATCTCTCCGCGCCAAACAGGTGGGTTTTTAATGTTACGAATGTGTTTGTCTCAACTCTTTGACAGACCATGTACAGTCCATCCGGAAATATAAGCGTTTTCAGCCTAAGAAATTTCACCAAATAGTATAATATGGAGGGAGATGGATAAATAAAATAAATGGGGTGCTATCGCCTTGCCCTCGAATTCTAAGAGGTTTAGCCTTGACTGGATAAAAATCAAATAAACGAAAATGCATATTCCCTCACCCTCTTTCCTTCCTTGTGTCAGGACACATTAGCAGTAGCCCTATTCATTATAAATTCCATTTTTCGCCATTCATGGTTTCTATTAGTTCTACAACTTGAGTACAAGGCCCCTATGTATGTACTGTGTTACGATTCTCTCTAATGTCTTGAATTCTTTTATTTTTCACATTGCTACTTATCGTCTTTCATTATGATTGTGACGATTGGTGATAGGAAAAAGAAAAAAAAAACGAAGTTTAATTTTACTTTCAAAGTATTGCATTTTGATGAGTTATATTTTTATCCCAGCATTTTCCAAGCCAGTAATATTATTTCATATGGATTGCAATTGATAGGTGTTCTGAATATTCATTGAATGATCCTACTAACTGATACAATTCATTTGGGAATATTATGGTTTATCATATATTGAGAAAAAAAAATCGTGCACCGTTGCATACGTTTGCTATAAGCATTCTTTTACAAGTCATTTACCTGCACGAAAAAATTCACTCAGAATGTTTTTCTTTGTGCTCCCTATTAATTTTGTTCATTATTTAGTCAGACATAAATAGCGACCTATTGTTTAATTCATTCTCCTCTTTCCAAGATAATATCATTATCAGGGCTATGATATTTTCAGCTCTCATAAAAAACATGTGTAAGAATACTGTTCTATTACATTTTTGGCTCATAAAGACAAAATAACTGTAAAAAAAAGAGTCCAATAAATACTTCCAAAACAAACAAAAGAGAAAGTTATTAGAGGTTCCATCAAAATAGTGGTCTTGCATTCGAAGCAAACATCGTGCACAGTGGTCTAATGGTTTTTAGAAATCAGTTGAAATAGTGATCAATGTACGAAGTAGACTGGTAGAAGTAGAAGTAGTAGTAGTATTAGTAGATGCTTTAGATGGATGTGAAAGGTATTAGTTACTTTAGTTACAACTTACAGCACTATCATCTTGGAAGTAACGTGGTCCTATAAAATTGGCATTATGAAATAGGTCAGTTTTTAATCGTTTTTTTACATAAATGATAGTGGTTTCTATTAGATTATTGCAAGTAAATTAATAAGGGGGCCCTGAATATTGAACACAATTTCAGAGTATAGCGTTTACAATAAAGGCTATATTTGTTGGAATATTTGTTGTATTCTGTTTATACAATTTAGATAGAAGGCCAACGATATAATTGCAACAATAGTCACGTCATAGCTAAAGTTAAGTAAACTTCAAAGTAACACTAGGGTATAAGTTAGAGAAGTATATGTTACAAATTAGTAAATAATGTTACTCTTATAGTTCGGCTTTCATTGTTGCAATTAGATCAACATGATCAAGATGACCCAGGAACAAGTATAACCAGTGGTTTTCATGATGTCTCAGTAAGGGTTGTAAACACTACAACTGTGGTAATTTTGAAGTAAAGTATGTAGGATTTTAAGAAGAAAAATACTGATTACCTGGCACTTTGATCCACCATGGTTGGCTGCATCCAGCCGACTCTAACGGCAGCCGATCCGACCTCCGCCGTGATTATTGGTTCCTCTTTGAGGTTGGTAGAACCCCTCGTCAATGAATCCTGGATCCCGAACATGTGTTTATCAAAACAGGGTATCTGAAACAGTATCACGATGTAACCACGATGACAAACAAGCTCAGATCAAAGCGTATAATGTTCCTTTAAAATTGTGGGGGGAATTGGGCAAGAGAGGCAGATAATCGCTTGTTTATCAGAAAGAGATGATGGCTGTGGGAGATGGTGATTATTATTCTGAACAATTAATGCCGAGTGGTTTTGGTTGAAGAGAAGATGATGAAGCGAGAAGCGCTGGTGTTAGGTCCCTAATGTGTCGTTTGCTGTATCAGCAATTGGGTCTGCTGGGAGACACAGGGGTACGGCGGCCTTTTGGCTCGGTGAACCGCGGGCGTGGTGAGAGGTGAGCGTTTGGAGAGTTGGATGCGCCCTGGTACGTTCGCTGAAGCTGGCTGGGCTTGAAGTGGGTCCGTACGGGATGCTTACAAGCTCGCATGCGGTCTCGAGCGGGCTGCTCAGGGAGACTCCACGGCCACTTGTCGGCTGTCTGATTACTGGCTCATGGGACGAGCGGTCTGTTGCTTCATCGTGCAGATTGGTTTATGCGATGGAGTAAAATAAGAGAGGGAAAATGTAGATTGAGAGAAGATTTGCCTCTGAAATGTGCGGCTGGGTTAAAAGTCGCGGTGGTTTAGAGTGTCGACAATTGATATATTCTCTCCGCAAAGTTCTGTTGGGTAATCTGAATTCAGTAGCAGTGCCTTATCAGCGTGCTCCTCGTTGCGTCCAATCACTATCTACTGGCGATAATAGAAGCTGTACAGAACCATCGACAACCAGGAGATGGTTTTGAAAGCTGACTGGGGAGCAAGGAAGGACTATATAAATGAACGTCAGTTGTGATGGGTATTTTGGGTACAGGTATTGAAATCGCCACTGTCAGTGTGTTTCTGTCATTGTCAAAGGTATATGTTTTGGCTGATCAGATGATGAGGGAGATATACAGCGGTGTCTGGCTCGCTAGCTAACCAAGAGCTCACGTGCAAGGCTGACTACTGTACGGGTGAGTGTTACCTAAACCCAACTACTCTGACTTCTGCTTTCCCCCGATCTCCCGGGGTTCCCTTTTGTTCCCGTCAAGTGCCCGCTGCTGAGCTGGCGATCGTCCCTCTGGACTCCACTCCCTAGGGGGATGCATACCCGGCGCATCCCTCCCTTCTTCCCGACATACACAACGTGCACATCGGCCCCTCACTGCCCCCACACGAAGCCTCATCAGCATATCAAGCTCCGCCCAATTCTGCCTTATTTGGCATAATAGCAAATAGCATGCGCGGAATGTCAATGGGACCAATCGGGCGCGCGTAATCCGTGCTCACTTATTTTCTTCTTCTCCTCCCTCTTCTCGCTCTCCCTCTCTCTACCCCATATTCTCTTTCTATCCTCTATGTCCCTTCCCCTTTCTCTATGGAATATATTTTTCAACACGAATTAGCAAGTTACATACCCTCCGTGCTTTCCCAAATCTCAAAGCACTTGCTCGTTCATCAACCATTACACATTTTCTTGCAGTCAAAGCTTCCAGGCAACTCCGTAACTTCACTCAATATTGATTTGCCTGTTGGAGCTACACAAGGCAACTCTTTCCATCTTATAACACAATGATGTTTGTGTTTACAGTTTAAGAATGTTTTAATTATGACATGTTATTGTTCTAGTTTTCAAAGGAATGTAATATATATATTAACTTAAAATTTAACCCCCTCGCTGTGATATTGATATGGCTATAAACATCGCTATGTTATACAGTTGTAAACTCAAATCTATAACCCAACGAGGTATGCAATGCATTGATGTGTATTGTTTGCTTCAATCAAACATCTTAAACACAAAAGAATGAAATTGTCTTTAATTATTTGAATTGAAAAAATCAAAAACTAGAAATCAAAAAGAGAGAACTCGTTACCCATTTGGCTATACCAGCTTCTGCGGCATCAGTTGCAATATTTACTTAAATTTCAGCCCGCCTAACTGAACGCCGTTCAAAAAATAAATCAAAATAAAGACAAACTTTTTAGTGAGCCCGTTAAACATTTGCAAAGCTATAATCAGACCGTCAGCACCCTTTCCCTCTCATTTTCTTTCTTCTTTCACTCCTTTCTCTGTATATTTTGTCCTATTGCAGCCTCTTGGACACACAAAAACCTCCTTTTCTGCCCCAATTTAGTATTGAAGAAATATCTAGGCCATATTTGCCCAAGAAAGTACTAAAAGGTCGCTGTAAGATAGGATTCTGTTGTTGCGATGCGGTGCATTAGGCGTGCGGGGTTTTGAGCGGAATGATAGCTTCTTAGCCTGCCCCAATCCTGCCTAACTCTATAAGCGAGCCGTTCGCTGCATGGCTGGAAACGGGTTGTATATTGCAAAACCTGTCAGAAGTGCAATCGTACGAAATATACGGGGCAATTCACAATATACAGGATTGTTCATAAATTATACAGTTGACAGAGAATGCTTGCTTTTAGCATTTGAAATTGTCATTTACTACGTACCTTCCATTCGTATATTAGGCCTAATAATACTAATGGAAATACTATTAATAACAATCATTATAAAAATGCTAGCAGTTGAAGTAATAGAAAATATACTAGTTTATAACAGCTGCGTGTTAACATTATAATTTTAACACAAAACTTATCTCTCTTTTCTCAAATATAGTGTTTGTGAATTCTACATTGGTATTATATTTATATTTATTTACATTATCAATTCGCTATATTCTTTCCTCTTTAATTGCATAATGATTCTAGTATCTGTTTATACATCGTAATCATGATTGGAAGATATGTTGACGATTGACTGTGATATATTTAATAAACATTCCTATTATTTTAACAAGTAGCCTGGCATACAAAGTTAGCTGTTCTCTTAGAAATGCATTTATGCAATATCTTCAACGTGTATTCTGATTTGAATTTACCGTAATGCGTACGATTAAACTAAATTCATGATTGAATTTCGACAAACTCTCTTTCTAATTGTTCAGCTCGTGTAAACTTGAATATTCATATTTTATCATAATTATGGACGTGTAGAAAACTACTACTAACAGTCTTTTGTCATCATTATCGATTAATAAACTATCCACCAAAAATAAAACGACGATTGAGTTATATCTTAACGTGTAAGATATCACTATAGATTATAACTTGTATGCTCTGTAATCATTTCGTAATTTCCAGAATCCAATATATTCTGAAATATTTTTTTCTTTTAAAATAATTTCAAAATAGCATTCCGTCTTCGTGTCTTACTTAGACAGGTAAAAAGGGAAAAGGACGAGGGAAATAAAATGTGAATGAAATTTTGAGCAGTTCGTATGCATTTCCATCGTCTTTCTTCGTCAAAAAATTGAAGATTGAATGAATAAAAAGGACCCCTCGCCTCTCCTTATTTAGTTTCGCAACGTGAGACTTATTCGGACATTGTTATATCCCATTCCGTTCTTTCTCGCTATATCTATCTCTCCTCAATTTCAACTTCGCCTTTTCACTCCCTCTATACATGTAGCTCCGTCCCATCTCCCCTCCGTTTGGCCAACAAGTTGAGGGAACAGGGAGGGAGAGGAGAAGATGATGATGATGTTGGTGAAAGTGAAGATGTGCACCTTTTGAGTGATGGTGAGAGCGAGAATGTTTAGAGTTTAGTATTTCACGGGCTCTACTCGGCTAGGTGTGCTTTTATCTAATTATGCCAATTTCATATTTAGGCCGAGCGATGAAAAAGCCAAGGATTCGAGGAGATGGAATAGGAAAAATAAAGACGGGAAATAAAGTTGGAGGGTTTTAACCCCGAAGTGAGAGAGGCGCTGAGTAAATAATAAAACGAGGTGTAAAGATGGAGAGAGACATATGAAAGGAAAGGTTTGAAAGACATGAGATAAAGAATGGATAGACATGCAGAGAGACGAAGAGAGAGGGGCAGATCTAGAATGTACCTAGAATGTATGTAAGCAGCCAGCGAATGGTTGAAATGAAAAGGAAAAAACTAAATATATAGGAATATTGTTGATTGCTAATGTAGAAATATTCTGCCTCCTAACATCCCCTTAATGTAGATATGTACAGGGATACCATTTAAAAACACACCCTTGATATACGTATCTTGTGAACTTTTTACAGCAAACGATTATTGAAGAACGCCATATTATAGCCTACATTTTGTCGTCCTCCAATTGTTTCAACCCGTTATCCGACACTCGAAGCGGAACTACGACACTCTTCTTTCCATACACCTCAAATAGTGATATACCTCGACAAAAATCGATAAAACTCATACTTGTATCGGAATTCATCATACTTCCTGACATGAATATTCATGAGTTAATCAACCCAGCCGACATCGCCGGCGAAACATTACACCGCGCGTTTTCTTCCAACGCAAAGAAAGCTCGACTTCCATTTCAAAACTCTCTCTTGAGAATTAATATTTCAACATCATTTTCTTTTATGATTTTCTCTCTTCCCTTTGTTTGCATTTGTAAACCCGTTATTACCTTCCTAAATGGCTGCTAAATGGTTCGAATCGCGTCGTACTCGGTTGTTGCCATTTCAGCGGAAAACAAAAACTATAATGGTCGAATTCCCTCCGATCAATGTCCAATTATTGTTATTACGACGCGTAAATGGAGAAAAACGCCGATAAATTGAGTGATTGAGTCCGACAAATTATCATATCGCTTTCCCTTTGAAATACCTGAAAATTCTTGCAATCGTATTGTGCCGCGCTTACAATATTAGCTTCATAATCTTGACTATACGATATATAGATATCGTGTGTGTTACTGTGATTAGAATAGGATACTGCCAATTTTCACCCGGTAACTTTATTTAAGTGTGGTAGACTTTCTTTCGCTCGTCTATCTCACGAAAAAAGTGAGGATTGATGCTTATTTTTTCATTCTGTTCGAACCGTAAAAAGAGAGAAGTTCATTGGCAGCGAAAAATATTTTTGTCTAATTTCATTTTATACTCAAATACACTTTTATTGCAAACTGATTAGTTTCTCAAACGAAACTTGCTGTGGTGAATTTTTTTACTGAATTATCAAAACTAAAGTTTTTTTTTTTTTTTAAATACTTTTGTTTTCAATACCTTCAATCTCCTTTATATCCAAGCACAGACAAAAACAAAGGAACCTTTTTTCAGTTTAAGGAATCACTTGTCAATAAAATATTAGGCTTTACACTTTTAACCAAAAGAGCATTAAATGATACATTTGTACGTCATGTGGGGTGTGAGGAAGTATGGTTTTATAAAAATTAAGATAACTAGATAAAAACCTATTTTGATAAGAATGCTTCTTACTATGTTTATGGGCAAGTAAGGTATGGTAAAAGAAAAAGTAATCTGAACTAATTTGGAGGGAGTAAGAGCACAAACTTTCAGAGTAATAGTTTCGCTGTTTACCTGTCTTATTGTTTGTTCGAGCAGAGTCCTTTAATATTCCATGCATATGATTCTTGTTGTCAACTCAAATCCAAACGCTTACAAGGCAACTAATTACATTTAACCACCCCCCCCTCCATTTGATAATGTAGAGTTGAATAAATCGTGACGTAAACTTTTTAACTTGTTTAACAAAACCATGATTTAAATGGCATGTTTACGTCATGGAGGCCTTATATGAGGCAGCATTTTGGCAAGAAACTTGCTCATGATCACACACACAAAAAGAGAGGTAAAAAGATGAGGTATAGAACTTATAAAGAACTTTCTTCGGTGGACGACCGAGAGTAACTTGATGTGGTCGTTGGGTGAACTAGAAAGTTTGAAAAAGCTTCAACTCACCAAAAAACCTGCCCAGTTGTACGAGATGCGAGTGGCGACCCCAATTAAAAATACGTCTTTTTATCCTTGAGGATCATGTCTCCGTTTACCTTTTTTTTTGTTTTTCTGTGTTTATTGTCTCTTTTATACACTCTTATTTGTTGCTATTCGGTGGAAGTTTGCTCATCTCGGGCCAGAAAAGAGAGAAGAAGGTGGAAATTGACAGGATTAGAATATCTCCTACAGTTGGACCAAGGAGATTAGGCGCGGAGAAATACGAGTCGATAGAGAGAGGGCGGTAGTCTGTTGGGGGATTTGTTTCAAACCACTGACATCGATACATCTTTGTATTCTTTTCTAGATAGCTTGGGAGATTTAACACTGAGTTTGTTTAAAGAAAATTAACCGATCTACGGTTTAGGTTAAGTTTCAGCGGTGATAATCGTCTTGTTTAGGAGACAGATGAAGCTGCATATCGAGATTTATATACATCAGTAATATGAGATGTCACTAATAATTATTGACAATAATATGAATAGCTGATATGGTAACAACGTAACAATTCTTTACTTAATTGTCTCAATCTCCCATCCAATTTGTCTACATTCAATAATAATTTTTCAAAAATCGTATTTGTCATTGTGGTGCTGACACTTTATTCCAAATAAAGTATATCTGACGATGAGCGAGAAAAAAGTTAATACATGAATGAATTTCAAATAATTTTATATTTTGATACAAGATCGGATGATACCTATCATTTTTATATTTTATATGATCTTGTTACTATATCTATGATTATCGTGATGCGAATATAAATACTTACTTTCCCACGCCTTGTGTAGTAAACTTTTCGATTTTATTTACATCTTAAAACAAATATTTACAATTTATTAGTTTCACAACAATTTAAGTGCTGCATGGCTGAATGAAAATCTTGGAAAAACAAGGGTTGCTACGGCAGATATCTAAGAAATGTTTGTGTTTTTTTAAAGTGAAAGAGAAAGAGTCTAAAATCTAATAGCACAATAAACTGGAGGAAGATTCGAACATGAAAAGGAAAATAATTTAACAATAAATTAATCAGAAGAAATTCGAATATTTCATGTTTTACCTTGCAAAAATATACATGCTTCTAAATTTCATTGGAATATCTAAGTGGTTGTCGATCTGCTTTTTGTGCAGATGTGATGAAGATGTTTTTCAATCCGTGTTTCGTTGCTTTTGTTTTTCTTGGGGTGCACAAAAAAATGATTCATATGCATGGGTTCAACCATTTCATACAAAATTTGCTCCGTGGAATCGCCAAAAACTGAACCAATATGAAGCTAGACCGCATATTGCTGCTTACGTCTGAAAGCTCTCGTGATAACCATCGCGGTGTACTTTCTGCGGGTTCGCGCCCCAGCCAACCCATGCAAGGTTTTCACACAGATCTGTGTGTCATCATCCTTCCGCCATTTTTATTACCTTTCTCCCCCCCCCCCCCCTCTCTCTCTCTCTCTCTCTCTCTCTCTTTCTTTCTCTATCTCTCACTCTGTCTCTCCTTTTCTCCCTCTCTCTTTCCTTCCTTCCTATCTTTGTCTTTGTATGTATCATTAAATGTCGTTTCTGAAATGCACAAATACACATTTCAGTCAAATGGAAATTGTATGGGAAAATGCTCAATGTTCAAACTCTCCCCTCCCCCTCTCTCTCTCTCTCTCTCTGTCTGTCTTTCCCTCTCTATCTATCTCTCTCTCTCTCGCCCTCTCTGCCGATCATCCTTTTTCCCGCCTTGTAATGTTCACCTGTGTCAATGACTCCACATGTATTTAGCCTCGTCTTCTCAAACACGAAGGTGAGATAAATTAATAAGAAACCTGACAGAATGCGAGAGGAGGATCCGCTAATTGGAGTGATAAAATTGACCCTATTTTGGAGGGGAAGAAATCATGACGAGACAGAAATCTCAATTGAGTTTCATCCGAGTTGTTAAGAAGCTTGCGCGGACTGGAAGATGGTGAAGAATGAAAAACACCTGAGTAATAATTAATGTTGACCTTGCCATGACATTGTTACGTCATCAAAGATAGGTCAAATCATGTCACTTGATGACCAGTCATGCAGTCATGTGAGGTCAATTTAATGTATTCCCCCTCCACTTCCCTTCTTCCTTTTTTTGTTTTCTTCTTTTGTATTGGTGTTTAGAGTCTCTCGGCTTTCCTTTTCCTTTTCTCAACAATACAATGTATACTTTTTAAGGGGTTAACGGTCATAAGGCTAATTGCCCTTTTTGTTAACCCCACATTCACATAAAATTTTGTTTGCCCCTTCCTTTTGTATTTTTCTTGTAATCGATCTTTCATCTGTATACCATGTTTGTATGTTTTGATGTTTTTATGGAGAATGAAATAAATGAAATGAAATGAAATGAATTTGGGGGAAAACTTGATCATAAAATTATAGGCGCATTGCCATGTCAGTGGCGTATTGAGATATATATTTTTTTTTTTGGGGGGGGGGGGGGCGACGATGTGTTCGAAAAAAAAAATACACACAAATATTCATTGCTCGTGGAACGACAGGGCGATGTCCCAGTGAACTTTTTTTTCTTCAGGTTCTCGTGTAAAGATTATAATGAAACATTATCAGATTAATTTTGTTTACTGTTTTTGGAACCTTCTAGTTTCAGTAAAATTGAAATTGCGCGAATTCTTGATTAAATGAAATAATGGTGTACGATTGAATCGATATTTCACACCCCCTTTTTACTTCTTTTTTCAGATTGAGTATGGTTTTGATGACCATTGGAATGATCACGTATATTGGATTGAATAGACTTACTGATATTCGTGATTTAGTTTGACATTATGCATAACTTTTTATTCCTTAAACTCTGGAAACAAAAGTTTGCAAAGTTACAATTTGTATATTCAATTCAATTCAAATGAACATTTATTTTTTTCCATTCAATTTGACAACATATCTGACTGTCTGTTTAAACAATACAATTTATACGTAGGAACATAAATATAATTAAAGAACTTGTATTACAACGAAGGAGGCGCGAAACCCGAAGATGTGAACCTCACTTTTTTCCAATGATATGGATGTCGACTACATTCGCCGTAATACTAAATGAAAAATATTTGATAATGAATTGTTATATGACACCAATTTGAAGAACTTTTTAATGTACAAAATTATATATTTTAGCAGAAAAACAATCCGTTATTTTGTAAGTACATCACAATTAGGCCTACATTCTGTGATTTTAACGGAGTTTATCTGTTACAAATTTCACAGAATATAACAGTCTTGTCCATAAAGTATGGTAAACTGCAACAATGGTATACAACAACTGCGGAAGTGTGCAACAGATGAAGAAAGCTATAAACAAAAAAACTAATCACTTGATTGCTATAGTATTGGTATCTTATTTCTCAAACAATCAAAGAATGCTACTAAAAATTGCAGAAGAAATTGAAGGCGAATATTAAGACGAATTTAATACCTGAAAATCGAATTTTAGTGTATCACTTCCTGGATGCCAGTGAAAAGTGATGATGAAAGTGAAGAAAATACTTTCACACTCCTGACGAACTCTTGGAGTGTCCGACATTTAGTCGTGAAAATTCAACTTCGGACTATGCTGTTTTTTAATATCTTTTGCTCCAAATTCGTATCACATAATTAATAAAAAGTTACAGGAAATTGTTATCATTTATTACAAACAGTGTTATACTTTCAATTATGTACATGTATTTCATAATGAAATTACTTGTAAAGCTAATAATTTATGCTGTTAAACCTTTTCATCTTCATATTTGATTTATGGTAGTAAACTCTCTTCTCAATCTCATTTATTTCATGAACTTTTCTCCTTCACATTTATATTTATTTGCTTGTTTTTTTTCCCAATCTATTTCCCTCTCGATCCTCTTTTCTATTACTTTGGGTTTAAATAACGAATTTATGAAGTCATAAATTCCTTTCTAATATCTCGTCCTATAAGTAGAACATTTTGTTGTTAAAAATGGAAAAACTAAATAATTTTTATTTACTATGTTTTACTGTTTTAAAAGAAAATTATGCGTGCCCCTTTTAATGCGAGTGCACTGTGTTTAAGCGACTCATTGCCCTCATCTGAAGCATTTAATGGCACCCCAGTTCCAATGGCACAGAAAAGGAAAAAAAGCTGGTAAAATATGTGAGCATTCTTGACGAAAAGATGCAGAGTTGAGCAATAATAATAACATCACGGCGTTCTGAGAGCGCAGAGGGAATGCGCTGAGTCGCGTCGAACGAGGATCGGGTTTTCGTCCCGCGGGAGGCTCGGGCCGCGATGCATGGTGTAGAAGGCCTATGCTAAGCAGCTGGGTTTGTGATCGAGAGTCGTCGAGTCGAGCTAGAGTGTGTGCGATCGAGTAGGCAAGGCAGGGAGACAGTCGAACGCGGTATACAGCGTAACAGCATTCAATTTTGTAGTATGAAAAGGTGGCGAATGTGAATAAGCGAAAATTGAGCAGGATTTTATTTCAGAATTCAGAGTGACATTTTTCATGAATCATTTGGGATGTGGAGGGGGAGGAGGGGGGGGGGGTCAGGTGAGACATTCATGCGGTTTGGGCATCTAAATGTTAATATATTTATGTGGTGAAAGGCATGTGGCAAGCTTTTATCCCATTTTATCAAGTTTTCCCCAATGAGCATTTATTGCATTGAGCCCACTTTAAAGAAGGTAAAACTATGAATGTCTGAATTATCATAGCTTTGATTCCCCCAAATTTCGATAGTTATTTCGGTTTTGGTTTTGGTTTTTGGTTTTATAGAGATTTTCTTCTTTTATCACAATTTCACGCTAGAGTCGGCAAAATATCGACCTATGATTCAAGCTATATATAGGTTCAATTTTTATAATTCAAAACACCTTCAATTCCTTTCTTTGTATAGTCTAATAGTATCTTATCAACAGGAACATTCTGTTTGGATTCTATCTAATTGTCAGGGTTAACAAGGCACCAAGCTTCGCTTATCTTCGAGCCCTGGTCGGTTAGTTTGAAACATGCTTATATTTCTTCAAATATTTGTTAATCTAGTCCTACTGATCTTTATTGTGAATTCAGAACTGAATTATTAAATGAAATAAAAATTGAAATGAAATTAACATAATATCATTGCTTTATTTTGATTTTGCATATTAATGTCTTGTGATGGGGGTCGCCATCACGGGACTTTTAAGATTATTATATTCACGGTTAAGGAAAAATTTATTTGAAGGCATAGGCCTACAACAAAGGTTTACCGAAGCAGCTAATACAAAAGATACATTATATAGAGTTAAGGGTATATAGACCTATTATTACATTACATCTATTTATTTAAGTTTTGTTTATCTCAATTTCAGATTTAAAGAGCAATCCAGCACTAATTGTAATAACTTCAGTGGTATGGAAGTAGAAAAATAAGAGAAACAGAATGGCGGAAGTTTGAAATAAATCGGGCCAATAATAAGCTAGTTTTTAATTTTTAGTCATTTTGTGTGTCGGAACGAATGGGAAAGCTGTCCGCCACTACACATTGCAGAGACATTACCGCTTTAGCCAACTTTCAAAAACTCATTACTTTTTTGTTGTTGTCCGATTTCATTCAAACTTTCACTAGTCTACTTCTTTCCTCTATCAAGGTTAGATTTCTATATCTTTATTCTATATCTATTTCAGATTCAAATAACACACTTACACAAGCTAATTAAGCATTACAACGGTCATATTCATATACTTAGTCCACAAAATATACGATAAATGCATCAAAGACCAAATCTTTAATTCGTTGGAAGCTTGAAAATGAATTCCCTAAATCATGATTACACAATCTAATTAAAATTTGGTATGCAATATGTTTTCGATTTACTTGCAAATGTATGCTTTAGATTTGTACTAGTAAAGATCAACGAACTGCAGCACAAACAAATTCGACTGATTATTTTCAAGTTTATTCTAGCAATATCTCGTACATTTGGCTTTTAATACTTTGTGATGGTTCAAAATTACATCGAAATGACATGCTATAAGAACGTTTACTGAGAGCCAGAAGGGGGTTAACTCACATCCTCAACAATGTTCTGCCTGTTAACAGACTTAGAGAAGGCGAAAATCTTAAAGCAGTATCTCTGTGAATATTGATTTATTCATAATTATGATGTGCTAACAAGTGCAACTAAATACTTAAACCAGCATCGTTTCAAAAAATAAAAAATAAACAGGGAGGGGGTGGTCTTCCATTGACAGGGGTAAAATGTGCATGTTTGCATGCCACCACCACCTGCAAGTAACAATGTTTTAATTTGGGGGAGGGGGCGTTACTTTCACCCCATACTGGTAGGAATTTGGTACGCAACTTAATAAGGGCCTTGAAAATTAATTTTGAAGTCTATATTGCATTCTTTGAAAAACGCTTTCGAATATCTTGTCTTTTTTTTTGTTGATAACCGAGTTGTCATATATTTTACATGAAAGCCCAGTCATGTGACATAATGTTTGTATCTTGGTCATTCTGTTGAAATTGGTTTGAATCTGTGAACTTTTCATTTTTCATTTACTTAAAGTAAAATTCTTTTTACAATGGACATCAATAAAAGTGTTCACTTCGAATATCATATTAAAATAAATACATCGGCTTGGATTAGGATAGGAATATGAATAATTGCAGAGGTGAGTGGTACTTCATCTAATGGCCTTCTAACACAGCATGCCTTCTTTACCGTCGTATATGATAACTATAAAAATATTTAGCTGTTAAGAGGGATATAATTCGTTGCCGTTATTGTGCCATTTTATGGGAAAGCGTTCTGAAGCGGCCGTGTGATATACAATATTTATGTTCGTTTTAGGTTTCGATGAAAGCAGTACGAATATTGCTGAAAAACGATGGAAAATCTCCTTATTTTCTGTCTATTTTGCCCGCAAACGTGTGTATCCAATTCGATACATATTAAGTAATTGAGAGTTAAGTAGGCGCTTCGTGCTAGGGGGTCCCTAGAATCAAATCAGAAATGGAGAGGAGAGCTAACTGAAGTTCTCCAGTGCCTCGCAGCAGTACACGGCGAGGCAAAAGAGAGATTAGCGCGAATTTGCGCGCGGCATAACACTTTCATTCTCCATTACTGTCATCTTTATAAACACTTTGTTACCGATTAAACGCAAAACGAAAGGTTGGAGCGAGAAGCAGAGCGATTTAGCCGGGTAACGTTGGGGAGATTTTAGAACAGTTTGGCTCGATGATAATAGAAACACCAATATCAGATAAAAGCTAAAAACTTGAGGAATAAAAAATGAAAGAATGAAGGAAAGGTGGAGTGTATAAGGAGAGAAAGAAGATTAGGAGAAAGGAGAATGGGGGAAAGAGCATATGAAGGACTAATTTGAAACCACCAAAAGAAGGGCAAGAACGATTTGACACTTATAGGATATACAAAGAAAGGGAGAGAAAGAGAGAAAGAAATAACTCAAATGACAGGAGAGAGGGGGAAGAGAGAGAGAGAGAAAGATAGAGACAGAGAGAGCTCGAGAGAGGAGACGAGTGAGATGCGAGATGGAGTGAAAGAAGTGAAAGTGGGATGTTTAGAGAAAGACATTCAGGTACAGAGAGAGACAGGAAAGAAAAGGCTAGAAAGACAGAGACAGAAAAGTCAGATATATCCTGTGAAAGAAAGATAGTCTAATAAAGAGATATATAACTGAAGAAATATAGAAAGAAATCAAGATGGATAAAGATGACAGAAAGAGAGATGAAGGAGAGAGGGAGAGGGATGAGAAGACGACATGACTCCTGTATACGTGTGGCATATCAAGTAATTGCTAAGGCTCGAACAATAGTACGCCATTTCTCCCCAAGACGGGTAATTACTCTAATGCAATGTTTATTGGATTAAAACTGGAAAGAGCAAGTTTGAGGGAGATGGGGGGAAATCAAGCCTTCCAGCTCCAATCCGCTACGA
The DNA here is from genome assembly GCF_000002235.5 of Strongylocentrotus purpuratus. Lineage (NCBI taxonomy): Eukaryota > Metazoa > Echinodermata > Echinoidea > Camarodonta > Strongylocentrotidae > Strongylocentrotus > Strongylocentrotus purpuratus. The sequence continues at coordinate 33,732,090 of NW_022145600.1, forward strand.
AGTTTATTAACGCTATTCATAGCTTTCTTTTTCAAACAAAATAAGTGTAACATTAAAAAACGTTTCCTCTGGTTCCAACTCTTATAACTGCCATTGTGCTCCTCGTGCATGCATATACGAGCAAAGCCTATGCGTGAGGATTTGTGTGTTAAAAATGTAAAACTCTTTTGTATTTACACCACCGGGTTTTGTGGTATTCTTAGAACTTCAAACTATAGTCGTGAACTTCTCTCTCTATTCTCTCTCTCTCTCTAAATTTCTCCGAGCTATACACTAATTTTCATTATCACAATCTCGTTTGATTACTTGTTGACTTGGTAGTCATGATGCGAAATTCATTTCGTAGATTGATGTACCCCTCTGTGAGGAGAGGGACACAAACAGAGGAATATTCGACCACCGATTGAGAAGCTATCGGGGGGCCCTTTGGGCTAAAATATTTCGTAAATGGAAAACGAATGGAAATTTGCTAAGCTTTATCCTTTTTTTACATTCGTCAAAATGTTAAGAATAGGAGTGGATAATTATTTGCGGAGAGAGAGAGAGAGAGAGAGAAGGATGGGGTAAGAAATAACAAATAAATGAACGAAAAAGAAATTGTATGTGAGAGGATTGTGCGGGTTTCAATTTTTAACTGGTTATCCCATGCATCTCCCTCTATTTGTATATCTTTATTACTCTCTCCCTCTCTCTCTCCATCAAACACACACACACACACACATATATTTCTCTTACTCTCATACACGCACACGCACACCCACACTCTCTTTCATATACAAGCTCATTTCCTCTCTCTCATTCTCTCAACTCTATATATATGTTCATCTATCATTTTTCTATAACCACTTTTATCTTCTTCTTCTCACTCTCTTCCTCCCCCTCTCACTCTACATCTCTCTCTCTCTCTCTCTCTCTCTCTCTCTCTTTCTCTCTCCATTCTGCCCCCATATATCCCTTGATACAGCTTTCATCTTTGAACAAGTACTACCATACATACAATTGTTTTTTATATAGCGCGAAATCCAATGAAATATTGTTCAATACGTTTTACATTAATGCTAAATGACAAAATAAGGAAGAGAAGTTTATAGCAATAAACTGTAACCTTTATTTCTCCCTCTCTCCCTCCCACTCCCCCTCCCCCCCTCTCTCTCTCTCTCTCTCTCTCTCTCTCTCTCTCTCTCTCTCTCTCTCTCTTTTCTTATCTCTTTATCCAATCCCTATAGCTTTCCATATTCCTCCTTCTACGTTTTCATTACGCTGTTAGAATATTTAAAACTACAACACAAACAGATCACTTCGGCGGTGGCGGTCAAAAACTCAAGTCGGAGCGTCAAAATTATACAAATAGAATAATCTCTCTTTTCTTTTCATGGAATTAATGCACCCTCGCAAACTAATCTTTACACATTTGTTTCCTCTCTTGAATTTCATCTCCATCCAGCATATACTTAATGCTAGAAACTCTTTCGCTTGGCCGATCCTAACGACGAGTTTTAGCGGCGGATTAAACGATGGAAAAGGTAATGGTCAATGGTGGTGATTCAGTATGAATTGTGAATATGATGTTTCCATGGAAACGAAGTGTCTGCGGTTCACATCCGATGAATAGAGAGGTCGTATAGAAGAAGTTGCTGGCATTCTGATAGTATTAACGTTAATTGTTAGCAATTTGTCAGGTCATTCACGAAGGATGTGACACATAGATCGTAAAGCCTATGATATGACCAAGTGTTTGTTATGCAGTGTCATAACCATCACCATCACTACACATATTTTCCTCCCGTTCCTTTGTTTTCTTCTACTTTTTCCCTTCCGGCTTTTTTTTTGTTCCTTCCCTTTTTCCCTTCTAATTTAAATTTTCTTCCTCTCCCTCCTCTTCCTCCTTTTCTTCTTCCTCTCCTTTTTCTTCTTGTTATCCTTCTCCTCCTCCTTCTTCTTCTTCTTCTTCTTCTTCTTCTTCTTCTTCTGCTTCTTCTTTATCTTCTTTGCTTCTTCTTCTTTTTCTTCCTTTTCTCCTTCTTCTTCTTCTATTCTTGCCTGTTCCTCCTTTTTCAATTTCCCTCATGTTTTTCCCCTTTTCTTCATAGCATTCAAATTACAGATTCATAAGGCCTATTGAAAGAAGGCCAAGAAAATGCTGATTTGTAACAGAAAAGGCGTATTATTTTTGTAGGATGTGCATTAAGTTGCATTATGCGCTTTACTTTATACATCCAAAAGATATGAAAATGAATAGATTAATGATAAAAGTACCACCTTTACAATAGTAGTCTTTTTAAGAAAGTTCATTGGTGCTTTATAGAAGTTTAGTTTTCTTACTTTACATAATCATACGTTTTATCGAGTTCCTTTTTCGTTAAAGTACACGGTACAAGATAGTATCTAAGATTCGAGATGCGATTCGAGCATCTCAAATAAGGGAACACCTTTGTACGGTGGGTGTCACAAAGAGAGATTGTCCATGTGATATGATACCTAATACCAGGAATACGGTGGAGTCTTTCGTCCATCTCAAAAGGTTCCTGAACTTTCCGATTCCCTTTTTTCCATTCTAGTTCATTCAACTACGTTTCATCCCCGTTATAGCCATTGTTGTCGTCACATTTTCGAGCTTGGTCACGTGACGATTGTAAATAATTACTGCCGAGTCGAAAGATGTTAACCAATACCGTTTATTGTCCTTGTTTTGGACTTGACATTTTTAACTAATTTTGGCGCGAAAAAAGAAGTGGGTTATGAAGGCAATTGTTTGTATCAATAGACGTGTTAAACGGGGACAATACCAGCACTCACAGAAATTACGAAGGGTGCACAAAAAGGTAAAATTAAATACAATTCGGGTCTTGGAAAGGGGCAGGATGAAATCAATATATTGGACGTATGAAAGTCGACAAAACAGAGTACATGTTTCACTGGTCATCGAAAGTAAAAATTGAGTTTCGCGTCTGGAGATGCACTTTGTTGGGGGGAAATTCAGCTTTAATTTTTCACTGAGTCGAATATTGAATATTGTATTCCCAGCGATGTCGCTCTCCGGCGCGGAAAAGTAGGTTACGAAATGTAGAGGATGTAACAAGGTGGAAGAGGGGGAAAGATACATGGCATGACGGAGTGAATGTAGCAGAAGAATAATGACACAATAGCGTGAGTGGAACAAGGTGAGACAATGGTATCTGTAAGTTAAAAAAAGGTTACAGGAAAAAAGACTTACCTAAAAAAGAAGAAAGAGGGAGAGGGAAACGAACAAAAAGAGATAGAGAAGGGGTGAGAGAGTGAGTGAGAGATAGAGAGAGAAAGAGAGAGAGAGAGAGAGAGAGAGAGAGAGAAGAAAAGAAAGAAAAGATGGGAGGGAGAGGGACAATAGCCCTGACCTCAAATCAAACCATTACGCAATGTCTTTTGCATGTTATGTTATTCTGACTATATTTGAAATAATATTATGTCATGGAGCTATTAATGACTTTGAATTATGTATGCCAATCTTTTTATAATGTTGAAAGTTTGATGAATGATTTTAAACTGCAGTTCTTTTTCAAGTAATGATATACAAATCAATATAACAACTTCAACATTACACGCGTTTGATTAGCTTCGTCCAAGTGTGCAAGTTATATGTTTACTTTATAAACAACCATACTTATGATTCTTGTTTGATTTTTACACCATTCTAATATCTGCAGATTATATTTTCTCTTTATTTCGTGAGATCTTGTGTATTCTGCCTTCTTTGTTCAATCATTTCCGTTTCATTATAAACCGCCCCTGACTCCTGATATCGCATTCGATTCCAATTTGGTGTGGTATTTAAAAAAGTGATGTCGATTTTTATTTTTCCCTCCTCGTCAAAATCGGAGATATGATTACTCCCTAGCCCGACTCATAAGGCAAAATCAATAACAGGAAATATCATTTGTTCAACACGGTCATGTCCGTTAAACATGCCTTCGTGTGTGAGTCCATCTCGCAATTCAGTCGTTTCCTCTCAAATCAAATTGCAATATCGAACAAAGATTTCCTTCTAAAAAAAGGTTTAAAACCACCATACATAGAAACGTGCCTCCGTCGTGTTTCGTACCCTAGCTAAAACTCTCTCATCTTTTATGTTTAGGGTGAAGCAACGCAAGAGTTACGCGTGCTCTAATAACCGATATACCTTTTTCGGGTTTCTTTTGCCCTCAATGTTTAAGATATTCACAGATACCATTACACGTTTCCTTTCAAGCAAGCACTTGTCCAGGCGCTTGAAACCAGGAAATAGGACCGGCATTGATTCACATGTAGTCTCTTTCATAATCTCTCCCAATAGTACACCACCGAACAATATTGGCATCGTCATCTTCATCACCATCACCACCACCATCATTACCACCCAGTCCACCTTACCATGCGATGGCGGATTTTTGTGGACGCACACATTCCAGCCGCTCGCTTCGGCCGTGATTTTGGCGTCGAACAGAGCGTTGATGAGTCGCTATGCTTGCGAGGCGGTATGCACACATAGAGCGGAATGGCTGCAGCGCTCGTTGCTTCGTGCCTGTTGCGTGTAGTAATAAACTGAAGCGGGGTGCGAAAGTTAACACAATCACGAACACTTTTATTTCATTTCTGGAGCGAAAGAAGCGCTTCCCTTTTTAACATCGGTTGTGGTGTTATTTCGATTCCCTGTTCGAAATTAAGGACATTGTAATGAAGCCGTGTGTGTTCATCAAATAGGTATATTTGTATACTCAGAGTCTGTAGTGAGGATGAAATTAGGTCAGTCTATTAGTTAAGCAATGGGTAAGCCATTCGTATGTGTGGTTAAACTTTCGACTTGTGCCGTCATTCCTCATTTCGTTGGGGGAGGGGGTTACAGTCTTGTCCAGTATATTTGATAATATAAAATACGATAATTGAGGACTTAAAGATGAAAGTAAACATGTTTTTCTTTTACCTTTCTTGCTTTCAACTTCATTATTCAATCAAGTAAATTATTTGCTTTGACGGTGAAGCTTATAATAATTATGATGAACAATAATACGATTTCTATGTTAACATCTCATTTAGATAATTCCGATGCTATGTGATGTATGTTTGGTTGTCAGGGGGACCAAAGGGCGACTGCCCTTATGAAATATGAGATGAATGAAATTATAGTGCTATATAGGAACTGGTTTACGAGTAGTGTCGATTCAGTAGTGACAAAAATACACTTCATATTGTACCATTTTCCCACAATACTATACAAGGAGTGTCAAATTTTGACAGACGTGGCGTATTACATTATGTTATGTTTCCCATGATTAGTTGTTATTCATTAAGTTGAACAAGACTTATTAAGACTTCACTTTTTGCGAGTTTGATTTAAACTAGGTTGTACTAGGCCTATACTACATTTTGTTCACAATAAGCGATATAAATCCAATCTGATGTAGCAGAAATTGTGGTCATTGATTAAGTGATAAAGTTACATCACACTAATAACAAAATGATTAAGTTCGAAGGTGTATCTGTAATAATAGCATTATTTCAAAAATAACTTTGCCAAATTGTGAAAATAGGGAAGTCGTGAAGATTCCAAATACAAGACTACGCTATACCGAAATTGTACTAATAATATTTGGGTATATATTATTGTACCGCCTAGTTTGGTATTCGAAATCCCCGTCATTACGAACACAAATTTCCCTTTTCTTTTCACCGCCTGCAACTGACACCCATTAATATCTGTCCTTCAGCGGCGGGGTCAAATTCTAAAAGACTCTCTCATTCTGTCAGTAATATTTTTACATATAGATCACATTTTATGCTTTTAATCGTATTCCGCCGACGAGTCGGCATGAGAGTGCTATGTAACGCCGCGATCGCTCCGCGCTATCTCGTATTGTTTTGTCATCGGGTCGAGATCGCCTGTTCGTCTGCATTGTCATCCTTCGTAGGAAGTGTACGGAGCTATGCAAGAGGGGAAGGGGAAATATGAAAAAGCGCGCAGTGTTATACACGCGTGCGCACGCGGGCCTGCTGTTATCGGGGCTGTGCCAGCGAACGTTCACCATATGTCGCTATATTTCTTCTTAAAAGCATCCCTCCACCCTTTCCCGAAGCATCCTCCAGCAAACCAAGATAACCGCTGAAAGTCTGGAATAATATGACGAAATTAGGGTGACTAACTGTCTTATGGAGAATCTGTGGAGAATTACAAATGGGACGATACATCTTGTAATGTAGGCAGGAACGGAGAAAATATGCGATGCTTTTAAGTGCCCGACGCTTCAACGCCTTCATTAAAACAATCATGAAGTTATGCTAACTGAAGATAAACCTGATGATATGATCGGTGCAAAGCTGTCAAAGAGGTCGTTAGAAATTCAGAAAAAAGCTGTATAATCATCGCATGTTTGCTTTGCAGAAATATTGTCTTCACAGTGTCTTCACATCAACAGGAGATCAAACTAGGCCATTAATCCTTCGAAGCACATAGTTATATTTAATGTAATGGAGACACACAAAAAATGTTTTATATCATAAACTCAAACCTGTCGTATTTAATAGTTCAACATAATATATTACATTTCCTAGAGAACAAATAGAATAGAATATTTTATCAAAATAGATAAGAAATTAGGACAGGGTCAGTTTTCCCTGTTAAATCCGAAGCCAAAAAAGGTGCATCTCATGGGGGGGGGGGGGTTTGAAACAACCCCCATTCTGCAACTTTCGTGTTTTTTAATCTCTCTGTCCCTCTATGTGTATTTTCTACTCCTTTCTTTCTACTCAAAACCCCTCTCATCTCTTTTCTCTCACCTCATCCTCCTCCTCACAAACATCTTCTTCTCTTAAACATCCCACTTTCTAGAAAAGTAGCATTTTCTTTACTTTGTCCACAATATCATTTTCTTTGCATTTTAAAGCCACCCTAAATTTTTACGTACTATAATTGATTCATTTCTGTTTAGAGATAACACCTATACACCTTAAGCATATGGAATCTGGAAGGATTTAATATGGTACATTATAGTAAACAAATTTTATTGGTAGGCCTACATAATATTTCTATAAAACTTATGCAACAAAAATATATGGATCAGACTCAATTCCAAACGTAGAGAAGAGGAAGGCATGACCCATTTAACGTTCTGTGCATCCCAAAGCAATATATTGAAAGATAATAATTATGTATATCAATGAATTTTGAATAATTTTAAATATGATCAGCTGTAATCGCCAAGGTAAATTTGACAATTTGACATTTCACTTTAAGGCTGACACTCGCTAATTGCATGTCGGCCTTCTAAATATGCGGTCTTTCGCTTCCCGACCGGCTTAATGAAAACTGATTACACATTAGGACGACTGTACACAATCCTAATAACTCTTTCTTGTTTGTTGTAAGGGGGCCAGAAATGGTGCTAATCTATAACGGGGTTACATGCCGAACAGACGAAAGAGTAAAGCGGGAAGAGTCGCCGGCCACCGCGTGATGGATTATGCGCTCAAATCCTACCATCTGGCCGACTTTTCTCCATTCTCCCATTTTCCTCCAGACCTACTCCTCCTCCTCCTCCCTCCCTCGTCAAGTTCGCAGAGTTCATCCATGTTGATATTTTTGTCGGCGTCATATTTATTTTGTTCGAGATGCAAGTGGGATTACATTTGTGTTGTTGCCGTTGGAGGGAGTGTGTGGGTTGGTTTGTTGTGTGTGTGTGCGTATGTGTTATTTGTGTTTTGTGGTAGTTGTCCGCCAGTGTGAGTAGCCATGCATAGCGAGATGGAAAAATATGTTGGATTATGACGTCGTGCTTGGCGTCACAATACGAACAGAAATAGGAATGAACATAATTATCATTGGTGTAGATTCTTTGTGTCTCAAATTTCTATAAGTACTTATCATTGTGATAATCATATAAAATGTCCATATGATCAATGTCATAAATCATCATATTAAAATTGTTATAACTTGTTCATGGAAATGTTCTGCATGGATACAGAAACCAAGAGAACATGCCAACAATGAAAGATAGAAATGAAGACAGAGCTAGAATATGAAGGTATATACAGAGACTAAAAATAAAGGGTAACAAAGTGAGAAATGGATAGAAAGATGTGTGAAGAAAAATGAAGAAGAGCTGTAAGATGATTATCTGAGTTTGCTATAATCAACATCAGTGAGATCCACTTAATGACAGTAGGTCTAGCGTTAACATTATTGCTTTATCTAAGAAAAGAAAAATTCTTCAGATTCTGAACAGTGTGGTTTCTTTTTAAGTCATGTGACTTTTAATGTTTCTCGACTTTCTTTTTCACTTCTTTTGATCTCGTTCCAGATCACAAACTAGTTGGGGATTGAGACTCGTGAGACAGTGTCTGCAGAAGATGAAGAAGCTCCCATCAAAACCCTATGATTGTTGGCAGCAAATCTCATCGATGTCGAGATGATCGAAGAAGCTAAATAACATGGGTATGAGGATAGAGGACGAAGACGGTCACAATGCTGAGCAAACTACAATGACTTTCGCATCTTACCGGGTACCCATCTAACACCTGGGTGGAGAGTGACAAATGTGGATTAATGTCTTGCCACAGGACGTTAGTGCCTGATTGGGATTCGAACCCTCAATCCTTCAATTGAGAGTCAACATAATGATCTACTGTAACACGACGCCTGTACTGAACCGTGCCCAGGTCGAGGGATGGAACGAATTGAACACTAACCCCCTTCTCCTTTTATAAATAAAAAAAAACAATACAAATCATTATAAAATCAGATATATTTAAATACCAAGCTGGAATAGTAAAGCTATTTTCTTAATTAAACATTTAATATATTGTTATGATATATACTACTTCCAACCAAACGCAATAAAGTTAAGCATGCGCCTACTCTCTGCATCTTCACAGAACATTATTTTATCGGAAAGTTGAAGTACTGAGAACCTTGGATTTGTAATCTTGTAGGGAGGAGGGTCGCAGAAGCATAAGTAAGTTGTAGGGTACAGTTTTTCTTCAATCAGGATGCCGCTTTGGATATTTACGCCCAACGGGGAAGAAAATATTTCCTCTTTCAAAAGGGAAATACCCACTAACACTACAAAATAAGAATGTCCCCTTTTATATACATTCAGCTTTCAAAAGAAAAATAATAATGCACAGAAGGACTCGGAGTTTAAGTGCTCTCCGGCGCGTTCCATCCACCCTTCACACATCCGACTACAACAACCCCTTAGCCTGGGGGTAAAACTCAAGTCAGCAAGGGGGTTATTAAAGTAAGAACCTCTCAACATGCAGCACAAAAAGTCATCAAAGCGTTTGATTCTTGCCTCATGACTTTGGAATGGAATAAACAAAGGAGGGAGAGATGGTATTTTGACAGTACCCAGATTGTACGTGCGGTTACGCCCCCGTAGCGCGCATCGCCCGTTCGGAAAGGTCCCTATTCCCTTTCCAACAATTAGGGGTGCAGAACGCTCCTCAAAAGCAAAGAAGGGATAAAATGCTAAGCGTGGAAAAAATACCTCCGCTGGAACGTTGATCTCTTGTGTACGTTTAGATGGAATATTTTGTATCTAATTGATTTGTAAGTGGTTCTTCACACTTTTCGAGTGCTACTTGACATTTCATCCACGCGAGTTTGTTCTGTATTTGTGCCCGATGGGAAAGAGTTCGTAGGTCGCAATCCCGTAAATGCACTTACAACCTGAATTTATAAAAGGATAACACGCTGTTTTTAATATTTAAAAAAAGATCATACGAAACATCAATATAAATAGAATGTATAAATGCGAATGAGTATGCGGTCATTAATTCGCAGTGACTAATTATTATAAGATATGTGAATGTCAATTGTACAGAAAATGGCACTCACTTTAAGATTGTGTTTCTTCAACATAACTTTGAATAGGCCTAAGTGAATAGAAATAATTTCTATTTGGAGTTTATTTTTAACAAAATCAAAACATTATATAGGCCTATTCCAAATTAAGATTTTGAATATAAACATGCTGGCTACATCATTAAGAAAACCGATCAGTTTTCAAAGCTTATCATTTTGCAAAAGAAAATTTGTCATCTGTCTTTCAATAGCCAATGTTGTAAATTAGTAATATCCTTGATTTTCTTTTAAATCACGTTGGCATCCAAATGTTTAACATAATTGTTCATAGTTTTAAATGTTGACACTCTTTAGGAAGACTATATATAACAAGAGGCCAAATAAGCGATAGAATAATACTTTCATCTTATTTCCAGGTAAAAGAAAATGACATCAAGTGAGACGACATGAATAGGCTGGGCATTGCTGTTTATGGAGAAAGATAATAGATAGGCCATTCTGTCCAAATATTGTTCCACAATTCGTGTCCTTTGTCGCCATTTCAACAAGGCAATGCGCGTTGTACAGGCCATCTGTTTGCTTTGGTAAGTGGCGCCCGTTCGTCCTAGGTTAGGACGTCAGTGAACAGGGCGGATTAGGTAGATAATTTGCTTGTCCAACAAGTCATTTATGGCGCACGCGAGCGCCGCCAGCCTAAACCACGTGATCATGCTGCGCCGTTTCCATTGGTACAACATTTCCAGCGGAGGCGCCGCGGCTGCATGCTTACACACTGGTTTGCAGTCAATTTGTGCGCGTCTTTTATACACACTGCGCTAAGCTGTGTGTATAGCATAGGTTTGAATGCAGTGGGAATTATCTTCAAGGGGAGAGAAAAGATGTTGAATGATGTGTTAGGCGGAATAACGCAGAATTCATTTTGTCTTATAAATGGCCATGTCTTAATTAAGGGGATATAAAGAAATTATTTACTATCATTTACTATAATTTGAAGGGGAATATTGTACTGTACAAGATCACATTCCTAAATAAATATTGTATATATTTTGATAATATTTATTTATTATTCATGGTTTTATTATCGGTCCTTTGATTATTAATTGTCTGATTATTTTCCCAACTTCATCACCTATCCGTTTTCCCGCATTTCTTTTCTTCTCTATCACTGTCACCTTGCTGGTATTTTCATGATCATTAACAGCACATGACTGAACCAGTATTGGCTGAAAAATATCCCATTTAATACGTGTGCAATATTTCTTTTTTTGTCGGTGATGTATTTCTTTAGAACGCAAATTAATGCTGAATATTCACAATAATTATGGCTTCATGTATAACGCTCATAATTATCTACCACATTCATTTAGAATTCAATAATAGAAGTAAAGCGTAACATGCACAAATTTACCTGACCACAAAAATTGGTTTCAGAAGCATTTGTAAAATCTGCCAAGCAAGGTAAGAGCTAGAGTGAAAGCAATGGAAGATTGTGATAGAAAGAAGTGAAGAGAGAGTAAGAGGAGGGGACAAAACTGGAGGGAAAGGGAGAGGGATAAGGAGAGAAGGTATGTGTGTGTGTGTGTGTGTGTGTGTGTGTGTGTTTGTGTGTGTGAGAGCGAGAGAGAGAGAGAGAGAGAGAGAGAGAGAAAGCGAGAAAGAGGGGTGAAAAGAGAGGAGAAGGGAGAGAGTGAGAGAGAGATTCAGACAGACGGCAGAACCAGGAGGCGCCAAAAAAGTGACATTTATCGGGCTATGATACTTTACCCGACGTGCGCTGAAATAACCTTCTAGTTTCCAAGTCAAACACTTTTATCGTCTTAACTAAATCGTACAACCCTCTTTGTACATTGATTAAGTTTATTTGAATTATTTACGAAGATTTTCTTAAAAGCAGAACCATTCAAAAAAATCATTCCACTGCCACAAAATACTTCTAACATCATATCTTTTCTGTTGCGTTATCTTGTACCTCACCATAATGATATCAATTTGAGAATAAAGTTCGAAAGCAAAGACTAGGTGGAGTCAGGGTCATGGACTCACAAAAGACACGAGTCCCACACGGGCCCCCGGTCCACATAACGCGATTAGTAACAATTACTTGCATATCAATGACAATTGTATTATATACCATTGCCTCCGTCGTCCAAATGAAGGTTATCTTTCACGATTTGCCCGAGAATGATTACAATAATGACTGAAATTCACCTGGAATTTTACCAGCCACCATGCACAATATAGAAAAAGTTAACTCCTTTCTCAGCTTTTATGAAGTAGGGTTTCAAAACCTCTGAGTTTATTTGCGTATTCAGTTTAAGGGATATCAGGAACTGCTTTAGTTCTAAGCTAACTGGTTAATAAATATTGCTGATCATGGTTACATATTTTTCCTTGGGCTAAAATAATTAATCAGCTTATGTATTGTCTTTTTATCTATGCAAATTATGTCTTATAATTTTGCACCCTATTAGTCTGATAGCATTGTGGAGCCATTGAATAAAATTGCAAATTATCCCTCGTATTCGAAAACAATTTGTATTATAAAAGACATCCAAAAGATTCCATATTGTCGTTAAAATATGATAATGTACCTCTTATATAGTGTGTCTTAAGTACAGTTTTGTATACACAAATGAATAATAAAAGAAATAATTACAATAATTTCGTTTTCGAAATATAGTAGACCTATGTGTTGAAATCGCTATATATTTTCTCATCACAAGACATCTATACATATTAAATGCTACAGGATGATCAGAAGCATGTTGATAAAATATGATTTTTTAAATCGGTATGACTTATACAACAAAATGGTTTTAAAAAGGTGTTTAAATCTAACCTTTGAATTTCATTTTGACTTAATTTTTGTTAACAAAATATTTATCGACATGTTTGTTTTTATAATTCGTTATCTCGATACACCCAACATTGGATCATTTTTCAGCCATCGCCCCCCTCCCCCCTCCCCCCCCCCCCCAAAAAAAATGTATACTACCATTCAGAGATGGGGGGAAAGACCGAATTAGTTTTTTCTATTCTTGCTCTGAAGAAAGGTCACAGAGGTTATTGACCCTTTGGCAGCACCCTTGGCTTCTGGGTCGATTTGGTAAAAAGTCTCCTCTTTTGTTAATCTTACTTTTGTTATAGACCAGAAGTTTATGACAGGTAAACCAAATAATGATTATCATTTAACCAATCGTGTGCCATCACTGGTACAATATGGTTTTGGTTTTCATCTAGTTTGTTGTTAAGGATCATGTGTTTCTTTTTCATATTGAATGTTACAAAATGTGAACTAGTTCGTCATAATTATGATATTATATTTACAAATTCAATAGCCTATCAATTCTACAATGACAAAAAGTAACAAAATATGATGGGAAAGATGGTTTCTATCGTCGACAAAATAATACCGACGTCCACTACTATCCAACTACGACACATTGAAGATGAATGAAGGTTAAGGACAGTGGTATAAAGCAGTCTAGAATTCACACTTGATTCACAATTCTATGATAGAGGTTAGGTGGATTGAGAGCTGCATGGCATGAATGTGAAGGCTGTAATGACAATCACCCACATTAAGACCCGTTCTCCAGCCATGACATGAATATATACGTGTGGTATGCACCTGCCCCTATTAACACGGCCACGTGGGCTCATTCAAGATGGCGACGCCTAGGCTTTTGACGAGGTGGTAATCGTAACTTGTCACTCTCACTTATCACGCCATCAGCTCTCTCTCTCTCTCTCTCCCATCTTTTTCCATTTCTCCCTCTCTCTCTCTCTCTTTCTTTCATTCTTTCTTTCTCTTTCTTTTCTCTCTCCATTTCTCTCTCTCTCCCTCTCCCTCTCAATCTTTCTCCGCGACTTCTTTCTTCCATACTTTGACGCCACCCCTCTCTGTCTATCTCTTTCTGTCTATCTTTCAAGAAATCTTTTTTTCCCCTTTAGTTTTTGCAGTTTTCTGATAGTCTATAACGCAAGCCCTGCTTAAATGAATACAAGCAACGCTGGTTTACAACAGGTTAACAAAATTACAAAATCATCTTTGCAATGTTAAAAACACTTGCTATGTTTCTGTGGTAAGCACATTATTGAAGATCATTAGATTAAATGCGCTTAATCAATTATTGTCCTTTTATCCTATTTTGTATATTGAGCTCATCAATAAATCAATTTATCAATAGATCAATGTAATAAACATTTGATACTTATATACATGTTTATTTAAAAAATATTCACACAAACCAACGAAGGACAAAAAGATATACATTGAGTGAAGGTGAGAAAAAATGTGACATTGAGCAGACATTGATACCAAACATAACGTGTTAGGAAGTTAAGTAAAAAGGACAAAATATACCAAATCATATTCAGAATAACAATGAAGTATGCGGGTTAAGACTACATCTTTTGTATCTCGGCCTAAATTGCGGGACACTCTTGTCCCAAATACACCTCATCATTGAACCCTAAAAGATTTTTGTTCTCTTTTATTTCGACGAAGTTCACTGGACCGTCTTCCTCCGCCGATGATGATTGACAGATAGTTCTTTTTTCTTTACCTCGACGAGATGTCACTCAAAAAGAGGGTCCAAACCACCAATCCCTAGTACCAATATCTCCAAGTTTGATTTGTGGGATCAAAATACACTGGACCCGCATCGTGTTTCAAGTCAGGACCGTGCTGGAACCAGGAGATGTCTTTAAAAAAAGAAGAAAGAAGAAAGAAAGAAATTGACGCTATAATGTCACTTAACTTTCCATTTTTTGTGATGATGGTGGAAAGGTTTCCTTAAAACGTGGAATGCTGGAGTGTGTAATGAAAGCTCCCACACGAGCCGGGACGCAGACTAGTTTTCCTTTTTATGAAAGAACAAAGTTGGATGAAATCTAGTTAAAGAGACGTTTGAATGACATTGATTGTGATGAAAGAGAATGGTGGAATGATGGGAGCAAATTGGTCATTATTCTGGTTCAATGTTAACGGGGTTCGGAGGCACACGTTCGTACGATTGCGAGTCTAAGCGAAAAGAGAAAGAAACAGAAAAGAAGAAAAAGGGAGAGTGAAAAGGGAGGAAAAGGGAATGGTGGAGTGAAGAGAAAAAGAGAGAACGGAGAGAGAGAGATAGAGTGCGTGTGTGTGAGAGAGAGATGGAGAGATATAGAAGAGAGAGCGAGAGAAGAGAGAGAGAGAGAGAGAGAGAGAGAGAGAGAGAGAGAGAGTGAGTGAGAGAAAAAGAGAGCAAGCAAAGAATATAAATGCCTTCGTTTTAACACTCTTTATTAAGAGAAACACGAACTTTGAAAACTAACATAATATCTCGCAAGTAGCACCTTTATGGTTGAAGGATTGAAATTGGAAGCGCATTTCAAACATTTTTGAAATCTTAAAGGTGCCTTAAAGTGACTCGGTAACATTGCCTCAGATTCTGAAACAAACTCCTGGATTTAACTTATGCTGCAATCATAGTTATAAACCTTTAGGTAAGTCAGGAATCCCATGACTTTTACTAGCCGATCGCCTGTCTGATTATCAAGATATTTATGATTGGAAATCGAAATTTCATTTTTCGTTTTCCTAACGGTTTTGATAAAACTACAGTCTATTGGGTAAAACCGGTCACTCAAAGATTTTTACTTTTTGAGGCACTTCATGATCATTTTGAAGCTCTACTTTTTAGGGCTTCAATATTACACCATAATCATAGACAAAATAACACGTAAGCCATGCATCTCAGATTTAACATTGTTAAAAGATGCCTTTAATTACTCTACGGGCGCCATATAACACCTCTATAAGGGCGCCACGTAGGCCTATGCTATGTACCACCAGTGGTGCTGTATTTTATCGGAGGCATGTTACAGAATCTAACAACGTAAGTACATTCATAAAAATTGGAATTTTAATTTTAAAGAGAACTTATCAATTTTGTTTTAAAGTTTTCTGAATTGTTTCGTATAACGCATCTCAAGTCTGTCTCAAGTAGCTTAGCGAGTAACCTTTAAAACATTTAAACTCATTCTAGAAAGTGAGTCCTATACAATTTAGAGAGATTATCACCAAAAATGTGTTGAATGGTGCTTTTAAATGTTCAAAATTGAATAGTTTGGTTTACGGAATCAAAAAACACGTGTAGAAACTCAGTAGCGCTACTGGCAGAACGTTCGAGATTACTAAGGGTCATTAGTGTATACTCTCTTTTCTTCATACATCTAATCCCAAGGGGTCTGTGGTGGGTAAGGTGCTACTATCCTAATGTCATTCGGTCTTTGTTTTGGTGTTAAAGATGTCCTCATTCTTCTTCATCCATTGTTTATATCGGACGGCGCGTGGTGCCACGCGCCTGCTCTCTCGGCCTAATCCTCCGCTCACGTCCCGCTAATCATCATTATCCTCCTCTTCTTCCAGACTCTGAAAGAGAATAGACAAGAAACAAGAACAATCGTCATACTTTCTTCCTTAATTATCTCCTCTTGATAACTTGAGAAATAAATAGAACCCATGAAACTTATCCGGAAATCTTTTTACTAATCATGTGCAATCTTGTTGATGAAAATGGATAATAGCATTCGGAAATCTTAGCGTGCGCTAATTAGTGCATAGTTGGGTAAATACACGACGATGTCATTGTTGCGGCCATACCGCTCGCTGTGCGTCCGTCACGCGTGCATGCGATTAGTTTTGCACGTGCGCGTCTATTATTTAATAAGGAGGGTCATGATCTTTTAAGCACAAAGGGTGAATGGAATGAACCTCATTAAGTGATATAAACAAGTAAATAAGTGAAAAGCAAATAAGTACTCCGTCGCTAAAATACTAGTCTGGTGCTCTTGGGACTTTTTAAATGTGGCAAAATGAACCTCAGGAAATGTAAACAATAATTGAATTCAAATTGATATTTCCAAAATTATTCAGAATGTCATGAATTCAAATCTTTAAATTGAATTTAAAACAAATATTTATTTATCTTACAGAAAAGTAAAACAGACTAACAATAGGCCTATTTATGACTATCAATTTTATTTAGATCACCCTTTTTTCAGGAGTATGCGATTACTTTTTGAAACTCATTAATCTGATTGAATTACAACACAGAACATATCAGACACCAAACTGCTTGTTATCAATCCGGCACAAAAAACAAAAACAAAAAATATTTGTCCGTGCTAATTTTTTTTCTTCTGTGTTATTTGATTTGTTTTCCCTTCAGTTCTTGATCCTTTTTCTTCTCATTCTATGTCACATGTTCTACCTTTAACGAGTTAAATGTAAACATACATACCTACATGACTTTTTATATCAAATTAAGATTCAGGATAAAACGAAAGCATAAACTATACCAACAGCGCCACTGAAATGCTGTAGCTGAAAATTCAGAATCATAATTCGTTTTACGCCGAGAGCTGGCGCCGTGTTCCGTTTACTCTCCTTCTAGCTCTCCTTCTCCTCAGTTAGGATATCAAACATCGGTCGCCAGTTATGTAAACTTCTTTAATGAACAGTAATTTGAAAAATTAAAGTCTAAAGGTAAAGAAATGCCTTTCAATAATATTATAATATTCAGGTTTTAATATATGTTTTTGTTTCGTTTTGCTTTGTTTTCCTTTTCTTAAAGGTATTACAAAGTTTTGGTATGGGGTCATGAATTTGGTTCAAATTAACATATTAGAAGCGTATGCGTTCTTACAATATTCATTGATCGTTGTCGCGGTTGAAACCGAGTCTAAAATTATGAAATTTTAAATAATAAACTTCTTATGTCGTATAGCTCCCTCTCAAGGTCAAGATATCAATTAAGCTATAAAACAATGTTTTTTTGACTAAAATCGACCGATTAGCTATTCCCATTTGGAAATTATATATCAAAACTACATATTTTGAGATTTTCATGGTCGCAGCTACCATTGTACGGCCGTAGGCACTGTTTGAAATTTATCAAAATTTACCGGGAGCACCGGTAAATTTTTATATTCAATTTTTCTCGAAAACGGAAGTGTTTTAGGGGCTAATTTTTTTAGTGCTTATAATACATCCACAGGGGCATCCAAATATATCAAAATTGTAAAGATTCACTCTCCACCCAATTTTCAAAATTTCCCAAAACTTTGTATTACCTTTAAACTCATTTGTTTGATTGTATCTTGTTTGAAAATTTTGGTTATAATATAATAGTGCAGGATCCACATTTTTTTTTTAATTGTTTTTATTTATTTGTTGGTGTAAAATGTAAGAAATCTCTGCGAGATAATGTTAACGAGATGTTAATGATCATGATGCAAATTAATTTTGAATTTTCTTACGGTAAAGGCTGAGCGAGAGAGCTACAACAAAAATAGGCCTATGTATAGCTTGATACCGATACTCTGTGTAATTTCTTCTTCTTTATAAACAAAGAGAATAAAATAATTGCTGTTTATTTAAAAGTGTATTCATCTGTATAGTTCAGGACTTGGATGTACGTTTGTGTGTGATAAGTGTGCGTGTGTGTTTGTGAGTGTGTATTTCTTATTGACTGTCCGTCTTTCTCTGCCTGTCTGTCTCTCTGTCTGTATGTCTCTTTGTCTCTTGGTCTCTCTTTCTAATTGTCCTATCATTCGCCGTTCCCATTACTACTTTTTCTTTCGTTTTTATTATTGTCCTCCTTTTCTATTTTTATCTTTGCGTCTTTCTCTCTTCGTCTCTCCCGTTCCCCTTTCTTTGTCTACCTATCTCTATTACTCCCTATTTCGTTATCTCTCTTACTCTCTCTCTCTCTCTCTCTCTTTTACCTTTTTTTCTCTCCTTTTCTTTCTCTTTCTCTCTCTCTCTCTGTCCCTCGTTCTTTCACACTCTCTCTCTCTCTCTCTCTCTCTCTCTCTCTCTCCTCTGTACTTTCCCACCTTCCCCTTCCTATGCCTCAACTTTCCTCTCTGTCCCCGTTCCCAATTAACATTTTTATGAACGTTATCTGACACTGGGTTACAAGCTTGACACAATAAATGGTCGAGAAACCGCACTTTTCCCCCTCTGTTACATTTACTTGCTTGGTTCCCTCCAAAACCCCTGTGGATTCTAAACTTGTCAGCATAACCCAAATACCCAATGTAGTCGATCGAAAGAAGCGCAAACATACCATCAACGCACAAACGTGTGCGCGCACATCTTTATGCCGTTCTTTCAATTTTCGCCCGTCTCTTTCTTTCACTCTTCTTTCTTTCCCCCACTCCTCACAATACATGCAATATTTTGTTCGAATCTTGTTTGAAAATCTCGGTTAGTATATAGTGCAGCATTTATTTTTTTTCTTACATGCTCCCTTTACACGAGAGCCGAGTAAATGAGAAAAGAAAGAGCCATACAAAGTAAACAGTTCTCGGCCGAATTTAAACTTTGCTTACGCCATGAATATAATGCTCCCGCGTGCACATTCTGAGTCGGTGTGTGGGAGAGCGAGAAAGAGACAGAGACATGGATAAATGCAGCGCCAGTGAGAAGTGCAGAGAGATAAATAAAGAGGAGAGAGAGAGAGATAGAGATAGAGGGAGAGAGATAGAGAGAGAGGAGAGAGAGAGAGAGAGAGAGAGGGGAGGGAGAGAGAGAGAGAGAGAGAGAGAGAGAGGAGAGAGAGAGAGAGAGAGAGAGAGAGAGAGAGGGGGGGGGGGGGGGGGAAGAAAGAGGGAACGATAATAGAAACAGATAATGAAGGGATAGTTAGAAAGGAAAGAAAGGGACCAAGGTGCTATCAGATCATTGAACAAAAACAAGTAACTACCAATGATCTACTGAAGATATAACATCTAGTAAATAAAACAAAAGTTGTGTATAACAGAATAGTTTAAATAATTAGTTTTATACTATTAGGAAACGATTTAGCTCTAGATTTAGTATTTAGCTTCTAATCACAATAATGTAATTAATGTAAAAGATTTTAAAAGATTATACGTCAATATTTCGACAGTCGTCCAAATCCCAATCAATCCAAAATTATACAATCATCATATTAATTATCTGCAAGCCTTAGTTCCTTTCTTTCTTTCTACAATTCTTTTAAAGGAAATAAATTTACCTTCCCTTCTAAAAAAATGGTTTATTTCATTACATAAACATATAAGTAGTTTCTTCAATATTTGATGGCTCCGATTTGAAAGCCACCAATCGTCGTTTCCGGCTGTATGTTGTTCCTTCATCGTAACCCCCAAGTTGAACAATTTTCGTTTCTTTTTAGATATTTAACACTGTTTATCATTTTGAAGTCTCTGTCATTTGGCTTGGAAAATAGTATCTTTCCTTTACTTTCTTAAGACAACGAGATATTCTTATCTCAAGAGGCGATCAATGTTGTGGTTTTCTGAAGGCGGGAACATTGGCCTAATGGCTAAAAACATTGACATAAGATTGCTTTCTCTTTTTTTGCCATGTCCTTACACTACAGCGTGTCAGTTTTTGTTCCTCCGTTTATTCTTCTTTAAACAAATCTTATTCATTCATTTTCCCATCTTTCCTTTTCATCCGTATCTCTCTCTCTCTCTCTCTCTCTCTCTCTCTCTCTCTCTCTCTACTCTCTCTCTCTCTCTTTCTCCCTCCCCCAATTTTTCCTCGTTCCCCTCTTACCCTCTTTGTACACGCACATATTACACACACAAGCACACACACAGAGTCATCCTCTCTTTATCTACACTTCTCTCTCTCTCTCTCTCTCTCTCTCTCTCTCTTACTCCCCCTCTCTTTAACTATATCTCTCCCTCTGTCTGTCTCTCTTACTGTCTCTCTGTCTCTATGTCTCTATCGTGTCCGTAGTATTTTTATTCGCCAACTAATTTAATAATCTCACGACTACATAATTCAACAAAATATAATAATATGACGCTAATCAAATCTGCGTTTCACAATGTTGCCTACACCAACAACTTCAATCAAATATTTTCTAGCACTATACAATATGGATATTTCCCCTCCTCCTTCGTATTTTGGTTTGATAGCTCTCTCTCTCTCTCTCTCTCTCTCTCTCTCTCTCTCTCTCTCTCTCTCTCTCTCATATCCTTTCTCTTTTCCTCTCTCCCCTATCTTACTTTTATGGGGGTCAGCTACATAGAACTGTACTTTCGGTCTAATGATACAGATCAAAATCAAGATCTGTGTTCTGTCAACCTTTAACCAATCCTTCTATAAAAACTTTAACCTTTCTCTTTTACATTTTTATTTCTTCTTTTTGTTTTTGCATTTGGTTTGCAAACACATAATAGGCCTATATAGAATCATATCAACTTTTGGAATAGTCAGCAAAACATCCTATATTCAATAATAACATAATCTCTTGATATCTATTTCCCTTTTTCTTTGAAGTGGTTTGTTTCTTTTCCTTTTTTTCTTAACCAAATCCCCTTTTCCTTTCGTTTTATAATAGTAGCCACATCTTGCCTCTTTATCTTTCCCATCCTCGTGCACTTTTTCTCCTGATCGTTTCTTTTTCTGAGCCACGCCAACACCATCTTCCCAGTTCATCATCTCCGCTCGCTCCTGTGTCTTCGATCGTTGCAATTTCCACCATTATCAAATCCCCGGGTACCACATCGACGCATGCCTCACCGATCCGCAGATACAATATTGTGTCAATTATCTCCTTAAAGAAAGGGCTTATATGGTCTAAATTTCAACTAGTATATTATCCGGCCCGCTCCCTGCCTTGTATCTGCGATAAAGTACAGCGCGCAGGTGTTTCGCTCGCTTTTGGGGAAACGACGATGAAGAAAGAACAAGACAGCTTCAGCAAGAACTGCCTGGAGGGGTGAAAACGACGAAAAAGGACTCCAATACGGACACCCTTCCTGATTCGATTTGAGATGGAAAATAAATAATAGAAATGCTAGAAATTCGTGAAATATGTACTTCTCAGCACGCCTTGTCAAGATTGATATGATTTTTTTATTTGATAAGACGTTGATGTATCTTATTGGCGATATAAAAAATGAGATAAACGAAATATGCCTGTTGGTGAACTTTTTTTGTTTCTTGGGATACGTCAGTTGAAAAACGCATTACCCTCACTCAAAGATTTATGTCTACTACAGTTCTTCAAATCCACAAATTTGCGGTTTGCTGCCAATATTTATGTTTTCTCCTTCTCACACCCTTTCCGGCGTTGTCCCTTACTCTTATACCATTATTGTAAATTGAATATAAGTCGCTCTACCCGTCACATACAGTAATACTATTATTAAATATGGAAAAGAAATCACATTACACAAGCATTTTGTGACGTAGAACCGGGTGTTCAAATCATCTGTGTGTCAAATGAATTCAAATCAAATCTTGAGCAATATAACTTCATTTCTGCATACAAAAGTGAACAAAATAAACATTGACAGACTTAGTGTCGTTATAAACATTTACAATGTGGTGTTCCTATTAATAGAAATGTTTGGGATGGGGCCCACCGATATGTTTTTTAAAATATTCATTTAAACACTAAAATGCACCCCCCCCCCCAAAAAAAAAAAAAAAAAAAAAAAAAAATCAATGAGTTAATAGTACGACGACGTCATCAACAAAAACAACAACAACATGAATGGTGGGTCTTTCTGTATGTCCTGGGAATCCTAAAGATAGATGTTTTTTAATCAAGTGACATTTACATTTGAATCACAATAAGGAGTTAAAAGTGGCGTTTAAATTTGTTTTAATCATTTAATATTTCAATGTTAGTGTCAATGTTTGAATTACAATTTCTTAAAACTGCCCTTTCAGCAGACCCAGCAACATCGTGCTATATCCAATTCGGAATAAACACCTATATCGTTAATCAAATGATTGATAATTTGATATATTCTCTACTAATACTCTATTTCGTTAAATAAAGAGGAAGCGGAAGGAAAAATGTATTGATGATGTAGTTGTGGTTCCTGGTTTCTATCTTGGCCGCAAATTCTGATCGATGACCATATTACATTGAGTGGTCTTGTTGCTACATTGTTCGTTATAACCCGGGGTACTTAACCCGGGAGCTCTCATCCAATTATCTAAATTAATTTGAGAGATTAAAGATTATAACAATCGGGATAGTACCGCTTTTCCTGATGAAGTGGTCTATCTTTGCTTGAAAAGGTGGATATGCAAATAAAAATGCCTGGACATAGTCACCCTGCCTTAAGTCTCAAGGGTGTACTTTCTCGAAGTAGAAGATTGAGAGGGAGAGAAGGAGAGGAAAGTAGATAGATAGATAGAGAGAGTGACAGAGAGAGAAGGAGGGGGATGAAATGAGAGATAGATAGATAGAGAGAGAGAGAGAGAGAGAGAGAGAGAGAGAAAGAGAGAGAGGGGGAATGATAGAAACAGGGAGTTGAGAAAGAGAGGGGCAGGGAGATAAAGAAGAACAAAAACAAAAATTATAGAATAGAAGGAGGGAAGAAGGAGTACGTGAGTGAGAGAGATAGAGTGAGAGAGAGAGAGAGCGAGAAAAAGAGGGGAGAGAGAGTGAGAGGGAGAGTGAGAGGGGGGTAGATAGATAGAGTGAGAGAGAGGGGGAGGGATAGAGCGAGACAGAGAGAGAGAGAGAGAGAGAGAGAGAGAGAGAGAGAGAGAATGATATAGAGACATAGAAGGAAGGAAAGTTGAGAAAGGGGGCACAGCCAATGTATGTTTAGTTTTTTCCTCGACGTTTTGCAACGAAATTAATTGTGACAGCAATTTTGCTGAGTAACTTTCCAAGACAATAGTTGATCTTGTCCTGGCAAATGCTATAAAGATTGTTCATGTTTTTATTATATTTACGTTTCTTTTTACTTCATATGCATTTCCACTCGACTCTCCTTTTTTTTCTGGCGACGATCAGAAATAAAACATCCCCCAGAGTCTCCCTGTCTGCGAGTTTTAGCGTAGAATGTCGCCCCAAGTTCTTATAATAGTTACTGTTCCAATCTAAATGGATAGATTTTTTTCCTGAGTTCATTTTGGCTTGGCCTCTAAGAGGTATTTCCTATTGGAAATGCTTTGTCTGGATTATGATCTATCGCACCGATTAAGCTAAAAAATTGCTTTTAGGATTTTAGAGCAAAGTAGCATTCTGTGGCAAATACATTTACTCTTGACGCTGATTCTCAGGTTTGTAATACATGTTCATGATTTTTTGTTCAATTACTATAGGTAACTCCTCTCCTCAGCTAATATTGTTGGTGTTGTCCAATTCCGATGAAAGCATCAATGTATTAATTCCCTAGTCGTTTACTTCAGTCGGCTGTGACGTCACGCTTACCAATGTTGATGCAGGGGAAGATGGGGGTCATGTCGCTTCGGTAAACTCGACTGAATTTGACGACCAATTACGCCCTGTTAAACAGTGTGTATGTTGCCCTTTTCCCCGTGCGTCCACGAGAAGTGCACCCGGCCAATAAAATGAAATTGGGACGAGGCGTTAGGAAAAGAAAAAGGCAGGAAAAGCCTTGTTTCTCGGTTAGATGAGTTCCTTTCATGCCTCAAAAGTTTCTTTTCTCTTGGTCCATTTCAACCTAAGTGAATGACCTGTCCTAGCCGAGTTATACGTATCTCGTCGTTAGCTTCATCAAGCCAAATTTCATTTGTACCACACCCTCTGCTCTCTGTCTTTCTTTCTTTCTTTCCTCCCTCCCCTCTCCTTTCTTTTTAAATATCTTATTCTGTTCGAAATAGCTATTTTTATGCTGAAATCTATTAGAGAATATTTTGAAATGTATAGATAAAAAAGCCATCGAAAAAGTCATCATTTAAATTTCTATAATAAAAATCATCTCTTCTATTTTCTACGTTACACTGGACACACGTACGTTGAAGAAATAATCTTTAAATTTCTTTTGGGAAAAGGTTGTTTTTTTTCTTCTTCTTTTTCGTTATAACATTGCCATGACTCATGATTTTGAATCATAACCAACCTCAACCATGAAAATGGTGGGGTAGATTCCGCAATAGTGATTACGTTTATGCGAAACCATTGATAGCTATAAAACTATGTTTGACTTTCTAAAAGAAACAATTTTCTAAGAAATATTTCTGTGTTGTTTAAAGGTGGTAATATCATAACTCAACATCTTGTTTTAGTGTTTTTCATGTTGAAGGAAGTAATCTATTCCACTGATCTTTTTTTCCCGTATTTTGCCTGCCACAATCCTGGTGAGTAAGATAGAGGGATGGTTGGAGGGCTTGACACAGAACGGTCATCGGAGCGTGTGCCGATCCGTGCCGAGTGCGACCCGGGCTGGGAGTCTCAGCTGCTCAGGGCAAGCGAGCTGAATCAATAATGAGAGGGAGAAAGAGAGGGGGGCAGAACCCCGATCTAGAATCGGGACAGTGCCCGTCAATCGAACAACCTGAGTGTGAAAATGAAGACAGAGTTAAGGAAAGAGGGGAGAATATCCACGGTACCCCCCTTTCCTGGTCCCAAGGGGGTGCGGAAAACGGGAGCATACTGTCAGCTTTGCCAGAGCACGGGTGCGAAAAAGGGAGAAGATGGACAAGAGGCGATCAAGAGGGGTAACAAAATGTACCCCCTAGACGATGGAGAGGGGTGAAAGGTGACATGACTGATGGCGTTATACAGGTATGAAAGAGGGCGCGGGAGGTGCACTTTTTCTTTCTTTATCAAAACTCGAACATAAGATGTAGCATCTTTTAACCCGAGACGTGTGAATGGTAATATTCATCTTATCATGATTGTTGTGAAACATGTGTGATTTTGACGTACAGGTCACGCCCTGTCCTGGCAGACGCCACCAACTATTACACAATCCCAACACAAGATGTGACCATTCGGACACTCGGATGTAGGTCTTATATTGCCAATCAAACGAAACGGTTTGCATTTACAGCTGATTTCAGACGAAGTACGTGAGGGATTTCATCTTCTTTTCTCGTCTAGATATTCTATTCTCTAGAAAGACGTCCAATAAACACGTTTGGAAAGGCAGCTGCAAGAAAGAGTAACAGAAATTTTACTAGTAAAACAACAGCTATCATGGGACCTTTCATTTATTTTTTTGGAAAAAATGAGGACAACTTATGCCATGAAGTGCCACTTGATTCTAAGCAATGGTGGTGAAAAATAACTGGGACAGTTTTCTCGGGGTATTCTGTCACTTTAGGTTAAATTTCGGTTGAATCGTCATGAACTTTCCTACGGTCATGCGCAGAAGTATGATAATCAAATGAAACTAGATAATGAATGAGACCGCGAGGTTGATGTCACTTTGATATCTGTGCCATTAGTTTGATATACTTCTACTTATAAATCATTCATTTGTGCCTCAGATTATCGGAAAATTAGAATTGTGCGCATTTTTCAAATGCTGTAGCCAGTATGAGGATACGTCGCTATACATTGCAGAATAATGATAAACATAATATCCCAAGTCAATTTGTATACAATATTTTAATGCAAATAATTAGGAAAGTAGCATTAAAAGCAGAAATAACTGTCTCAGAAGTCAACCGCTCAGGTTAAATTTAAATCTACTCTCAGTTATCATTCTATTTTCAATCTTATGAAGATGTTGAAGAACTCTAACACCATGTTTTCGAAATGTACCTTATACCATACATGTATTACGTAATATTGTCATAAAATTGTCATTGCCAAAATGAATGAAAATATTTAAAAAGAATTGAATCCTTTTACCACATAAATTTCTGGCTTTTAAAAAAGAATTTCTCGAATTTTGTGAATATTTTTTTTCCAAGCTCTCTCCCTCTTTCTATTTTGTTTCTTTTTTTTCCTTTCTCACTCTGTCTCTTCCTTCTTTCACTCCGCTCTTTGCCTAGCTCCCTCTGAGTGTATTATGATGCTTATTTCACCATCACTCTCTCTCTCTCTCTCTCTCTCTCTCTCTCTCTCTCTCTCTCTCTCCCTTTCTCTCTCTCTCTCTCTCTCTCTTTTTCTCTCTTATACGCTCATGTATATTTTGGTTCGTAAACAAAATGTGGCACGTTTTTACCTCTCCCTGATCTTGCCGTTATCTGCAATTTCATATTGTTGTCTTTACATGATCCACCACCATCCCATGATGCTACACAAGTTCATAAATCTATGATATTTTTTGGAGGGGTTATACGCGGTCATGCGCCGTCTCGAGTTGGACGGAGATGGCCGTTGACTAGGTAGCGAAGCGTCAATTCATCTCGTATTGATGAGGTAGGCTCTTAGGTCGGACTGGATCATCTTTAAGATGACCAGTCGTGTGTAAGGCATTAGTGAGATGATGATAGAAGGATGATAGAAATGGAGAGAGAGAGAGAGAGAGAGTGAGAGAGAGATAGAGAAAGGCAAAAAGAAAAAAAGAAGGGGAAGGTAGATACTAAGACTCTATTTGTGAGGCTCAAATCGCTCAGGAGAAATATCAGATCAATATATGGGTTCTTATAAGAAAGCCTTTATGAAAATCAGATTTAATACCGCTTTGCTTTGTTTTCATTTCAAAAGATGAATATCTATTCGCAAGGATTCTATATATTTTTTACTGGATCTTTGGAAATTGCCATCACGTGGTTGAAGAAATTTGACTCTGAAGCAAAGTGACGTTTTCAAATGTAGTTTGAGACAAAATAATTGTTAGGATTCAGTGATAATTAATGGCATTATCTTTACGACTGATTTTTTTTTTGAAGGGTCATTATTCTAAACAACATAATTCAAGTGACAGAAAACACTGCATTAAATATCTTATATATTTGAGAAAAAAATGAGACTTGGTGTGTTTCATGTTTTGAAGTAAACCAAAAACGCCATTTAGAATACAGTTATTTCAATATCAAAAGAATATCAAATATTATTGTTCATACCTTTGATTTTGTAAGAAAGAAACCCAAGTATGTCTGTCATCAAGTAACTGAAATAGATCACGACATGCCTTTATGTTCTTTTACAGACAACATCAAAGAAGACAAAATATAGGTATGATTCAAAATGTCTAAAATATATTTACCCCACAGGGTAATTAAAACTCCTAAGATGAATTTCATACAAAAATAACTTTAATATCCGATAAGAAATTGTGTCATCTTCCCATGTTAATAGTTTATTTGTCTTCTAAGAATCTTACGGATGTATAATCTCAAAATACTCCCTCTCAACATTTTCCCTTCTTTCCTTTTCAAACAATCACATCAAAGCAAAAGGGAGAGAGACGGAGAGCGAGAAAAACAGGATGGGTCGGTTACATGCTGTACTCCCTGAACAGAATCCAGAGGGGGGAATAAAAGGGGTACGGAGCGCAGAGAGGGGAAATAAAGAGGGTACGAGCCGCGGGAAGGGTAAGCAATTTTTTTAGTTGAAGAAGGGGATACTTATCTTTCAGTTCAAGGTGATTTAAAACAGGTAGCTCTCTCTCTTTCTCTTTCTCTCTCTCTCTCTGTCCCAAGCCCGTTTCTGCCTTGCATGTGTGCTTAATTAACGGTTGGCGTGACTCACTAGCTGGGCAGTAGTCGGAGACAGAGGCAGGGGGATTCTGAGGGTGTTTTCCAGCATGACTCGACACTGAGAGACAGGGTCTATACTTTCACTTCTTCACACCAGACAATACAAAATAATATCCATCCAAATCCAAGGATCTAGCTTTTCCTCTACAACCCTTTAAAACGAACGCAGTTCAAAGACCAGACAAAGTCGTTTGACGGTCAAAAATAAATTCAAACCTCCCGGAAACTCCTGGGATTAGTTGGTTTATTTTCTACTTTTTATGGGGGCGGTTTGGGAGGCGGCTTCTCAGATATCTTTAGCATAATGGATCACGTACAAAATGCACTCTACGAATATTTCAGATGTCTATTATTTTGTAAATAGAAACAATGATAAGAATCTAATTTCCTTTTCGGATTATTCAAATGTATATCATTTTATGGAATCAATTATTAATGTATTTATCCTGGAGCATTGTGATGATAATGATGATGAGTGATGAGACGAATAAGACTGTATATTGACTCGAAAGACATTGTGCTTAGAAAAGTATAGATTTTAAAAATATATATATTTTGCTTTCATTAAAGTTAAGCTCAATGATTAAACAAGTTAAATTTTCCTAACTT